>NC_056728.1:370141289-370333789 GCF_019279795.1 Protopterus annectens | reverse complement strand
CCAGGCAGTGCACTGCACAAACATGCACACCTAAGCTTAAAAGAGCTTAGAGGTGAGAGGGAACACCCACCCCAAATGTCAGCCACATCCTGCGTAAACATCAACATGGTCTAAGAGTCTACACAAAGGGGATATGTGGACATGATTACTCCTTTCTGCTATTCAATAAATGCAACTTATTTGCATACATATCTGTGCTGACAGCCTGGAAACTACACATTTCATAGCCCTATCACCTTAGCAACTCCATTGTAGCGACCCACTCAAGGTCATATAATACATTTCTGTCACAGAGTATAAAAGTCTTTCTTTTCTTATTTTTTTTTCTTTTTCTTTTTCTATTAAACATGTTTGCATACTGCGGCATGTAGCACAAACATGCTTAGATTATTAAAAAAATATATTAATTTCACTTATTCCATTAATCTTTCTGATGTCCATAATAATAGTTTTGCTCATACGTGTACGTGATATGACATTTCCAGGGATTTATGTCCACATTTCTACAGTTTTACACACCTTTTGTCTGTCTAGACTCCTGTATGAAAATTTCTCCACATACACTACATACACTGCTACAGGGTCTAAGCAAAAGCCTTTCTGCTTGTTAGATCATTCTACCTGCCTCATTTGCATTAGATTCGCCTGCTTATGAGGTAATTTGCATGCCACAGAATTTTCTGTGTGTGCTCATGTGTGTGCGCAACTCAGCAGCCTTTACTGAATCTTAATATGTTTGCATTCATGTAAGCATCGCAAAGCGATGCCTACACATAAAAAATAAATGCGTAGCTTTATTGAATTCCCCCAATGACTAACAATTAATGCTGTACAAAAAAGAGGTATCCTTCAACATCAAAACAGGAAGTTCATATCTCATACAAAAGCTCAGGAAGATGATCAGGGACTTACCTAAACGAGCCTGAAGGAATGGAGTGTGACACTGACTAACTTGTGAAATCTATATGAAGCAATCATTTGGAATACAGCAGCAGAATCAGGCCTGACTGAGGGCTGAATGGTAACTCACTGAATAATGGAATAGACCCCAGCCACGTTTCAGAGGCTGATGGGTAAAATACTAAAGTGTTGCTCACAGTTTGCTATGGCATACCTGACTGATGTGATCATTCATGCCGAGCATTAGGAGTCTCACTTATCAAAACTGTAGGCTGTGTTAGAATTCACTGGACAAGTAGACTTGATTGCAAATGCTAAGAAACATTGACATGGTGGATGCCACATAAGTAGGATACCTTTTAATAAAAAGCATAGTAAAACCATATCTAGAAAAACTAGAAACCAGAAAATGGCCTACACCCTTCAGTAAGAGAAAAGTGAAGGCTTCTTTTGGGCTACCTGAATTATCTGCAAGGTCTACGCCTAGTTTTGTGATTATTGCATGTTCTTTGACAGATCTACTATGAAAGATAGACCCATTAAGCTGCAATAGTCTCTTGCCAAAGATAAAGCATTTAGTGAATTAAAAAGGATCTAACATTTTAAACCTGTGTTAATGACACATGAGTTTAAAAATATAATTAACTCTATATAATAAAGTATCAGAGGTAGGTTGGGAGGCAGTGCTATCCCAAGATATTTATTCTGTGTAGCACCATTTGAGCTATATCAACAGAAAGGTAACCAATGCAGAAAGGAGATAGTCTTTCACAGAAAGTGGGGCTCCTGTATCTTGAAGTACTGTTTGTTAAGAAATCACTTCAATTTGTTAGCTCATCATGCCCAAAAGCAATGGCTGAGTAGGCTGAGTGGTAGTAATATGAAAATATGACTATAGTTATTATCTCTCCAGTCCTTTCAGTATACTATGATCCGCAATCTCAGCCAAGCCAGACAAAATGCTAATGAGTTGTTGAGGTCCGACAACCCATCATTATGAGGCCAAAATCCCATGTCTTGTATTGTGAGGGGATAGTTGTGGCATACTGTGCTTGAAAAATGTATATGTGTCTTTAAATATGCCTTAAGAATAGGACATTCTGGTAGTGAACACAGCACTGATTGAAAGTTAATGCTGTATAAAACGAGATAATCCTACAACAGCAAGAAAAGAGGTTCATTCCTTATGCAGAAGTTCAGAAGGGCAAACAGGATCTTACCTAAAAGACATTGGGGGTGTAGAGTGTGACAACCCAGTCTGAACTAAACCTGTGCAGTATTCATGAAGGCATCACTTAGAATAAAAAGCTGTATTTAGATCCTGGTTGAGACAACTTCTAAAATACAACTTGTTTCCCGGAAGGCCTTTATAGAAGTGAAATACTGGTGGAATGTAAATAGAGGTACTGTTTCATTTTTACTTTACACTACAACCCAGCTGGGTTATTATTTTGATTTACTCTCTAGATTTTGAATAAACCTGTGTTTTATACAAGTTAGTGCTTCCAGTGTTTCCTTAAACTTACAATTTGAAATACTTCAGTCATAGACAGGAATGCCTGTCTCAGTAAATAACAATAACAGAGACACTATCACCCTTGAATTTAACACTCATAACACATTTTACTCATTACTGTCTGATTTCCCTTTCAAGTAGTCAGTGCCCAAAAAGTGACAGTTCTTTGAATACAGCAAGCAGTGAAAGGACTATTACATCTGGATATTCATACAAATGTGCTTAAGATGATAGCTTCGTCATGGCAAAGTGGGTAGTGCTTGAAGTAGATGATTGCCTCCCTGATTAAATCTACATACTGTGAGTAATTAAAGTTACTTTTTCATGTTAAAAATAATTTGTTTAATGCTGGTGATGGCACTTTTTGTGTTTGAAAGGCCCAAGACTTAAGTGACGGTAAAGAGAATACTTAAACAGTGGCAAATAATGTCATTTTAGAGGAGGAGATACATAACGATGATATTAAACAGGAGAGTCAGCCACCACATTAGTGTTCCATGGATGATAAAAAGTTTAATGCAGCTGAATATTATGGAACTAACAAGAACCTTTGAAGAAGAGACATTTAGTTTATATGCACTTCTGGTCTCCTGGAAGGATTTGTAAAAAAGGTGAAACATATTGGTAGGTAAAGGAGATGTTTTCATTTCATTCTGCTTAGTTTATGGCAATAAAGACAGACATGAAGATTAAGGATGGTGTTCACATTCCAGGGTTTGGGATGAGCGTAGTTGTAATACACAAAGAGCTGTGCTGTGCAAATAAGGTCAGCAGAGGTTATTCATGCTGAGTATGGAATTGCAGAGGCATTTTGATAAGCATGCCTAATTACAGCAAAAGAAAGAACTTGAAAAAAAATGGATTAGGATGGGAATATCTGGAAAGTTTCAAAACAAAATATCCAGGTCTAAATTTAAATGCTATACTATAATCTTATACATGCTCTACCTTTGTTACTTTTAAGAATATTAGATATTTGGAACACTTACACCAAAAATCAATATAGTAGGTATGTGCAAACAGTTCAGCCTTTTTACATTTTTTTTTCTGATAATACAAAATTATTAATTTTAAAATTATGTAGATGTAATCTGTTGATTGTTCAGATTGAACATCACTTCAGCTAATAAAGCAAGCAGAAAATAAACTGCATGATGGCAATAAATGTTTAAATAATAAGATCACTTTGGCAGGACTTCATTAACAATTGTATTTGGGTGGTTTGTGTATCTCCATGAAATGTGGTATTCCTTCCTTCTTTCTTTCTCTTTCTTTCTTTACTGTCCTTTAAAAGAAAAAAAAATGCTGCTGGATAGATTGATTCAAAGTAATATCAGAAACTAGTTTCTTCAGCTAGGATACATCTATTCTTAGAGACAATCAGTCTTCATATACAAAGACATGATGTGCAAAAATATTTCTTACTATGCAGTTTCAAAGAAGGAATTTGAAGGCAGCTAAACTAATAAGTTTATGACTACTAAGTTTCAGTCATAAAGCTCAATATTTATGATATAATATTTTGGGGGTATAAAATGCATAATTACATTTGAGAACTGCTTTTACAATAACACAAGACGCTACAGCTAAATAAATAGGTATTCAGACAAAGACAGCAGACAAGTGAACTTTAATAGAGTAGCAAGCCAAATCAGCACTATACAAGGTAATAAGAGACTGTAAGATCTGAGGAACTGAACTTGATGCTGGCTATGTACCTTGATCTTTATAAGAAATAAATGTGCTCTTTTTAAAAAGTACTGTGTTGTATTAATAGATACATTATAGGTTCATAGGTTCATAGGTTGGTACTAGGCTATCGGCTCTAGGGCCTATACAAGCCTAGCCATAATTCCCTGGCTATTTCTTCCCACACTATTTACTTTCCTGGACCCCTGTCTAGCAGGGCGAATGACATGATCCCTGGGGTGAATTTCCTTTCTCCCATCCAATCATCAAGGTTCATTTTGAAGAGGGCCAAAGAGGCATTCTGCTTGACATGTATGGGCAGTCTATTACAGAGTCTGGGGAGTCTCTGTGTCAGGAACCTATCCCTCCAGCATGTTTTGTTTATTGTGATGACAAAGTTTAGATCCCTGGAGTGTGTGGCTGTGAGGGATTGAAATATCTTTAAGTGTAGCATGTCCAACAGCTCTGGGTTTGACATGGCTTTGTATGTTAAACAGAGATCACCTCGGAGTAGATGATATGCGACAGAGTATAGCTGGAGTTTTTTAAGGTGGTCAGCATAGGGCATCTGCTTTAGGCCTGTGATTCTTTTAGTGAGGTATTACTGCAGCCTTTCCAGTTGTTGCAGATGTCTTGAGAGGTACATACCAAATGGGGCATTGTATTCTATAATCGGTCTAATGAGGGATGAGTACAATGGGACAATGCCCTCCTTTATTCTGGATGAAAAGCCCTTAATGATGAGGTGTGCCACATAGAAGGATTTCCTGACTGCTGTGGTGATGTGGTTACTGAAGGTGAGACCACTGTCCACCTGTGTCCCTAAGTCTCTTATCACACTTTCGGTGTTTAGTGTACTGCCACCTATGTGGTAATTCACGGGCACATGTTTTTCCCAAAGGGGATAACTATACATTTCTTGGTATTGAGCTTGAACCCATGGCTCTGGCACCAAGCATCTGTTTCTATAAGGCCCTTTTGTAGACTATCCACATCATTTGGGTATTCAGTAATGGCTCCCAGTTTGAAGTCATCTGCGAACTTTGTTAGCCAGAGTCCCTTAGTGTTTGTCTGTAATTCAGAGAAGTAGACGCCAAACAAGAGAGGACCCAGGACTGAACCCTGAGGTACTCCACTTGTCACTTGTCTGGAGCTGGATTTGGAGTCAGCTACTTTTACAGTGTGGGTTCTGTCAGTAAGCCAGTTGGCAACCCGTCGAGTGACATAGGAATTAATGCCTAGCTTATTAAGTTTATCTATGAAATGCTCTAACTTTTACAAATTCGAACATATGGTCTCGACCATATGAGGTTCAAACTTGTAAAAGTTCAACTACGTGAAAGGAACCCATTTTCTTGTACTCAGTTGGGGGAAAGAATTGAGACAAAAGAGGTTTTGCTTATTCAGATGGGAGGTATCCAGATTCAGTCTTGAATTACTCATTTTTCATTATCATAAGAAGAGACTCTAAATCCTAATTCCACCTATGTTCAACTGAAATGGCTCTGTTCAGAGAATCTGAAAAGGTGTGTAGATTTCAGATAAAAATGACATCAAATGAGAAATTCATCTGAATAGCAAGGTCCCAAATTCCTATGGCTAATCTACACAGAAGATAAGAACAGGTGATTGCATGATTGAGGATATACCTCATTACTGTTGATTTGTCTGTGAATATTTAAAGGAACAGTGGAGCTTGCTGTGCTATGTGAATAACCGGTAGATGAAGAAAGTTTATGAGTTGTTCTTCATGTGATACAGATCATAGGCATTACTCCTTGCAGTGCTAATGATGTGCTTAACACGTGTACCATGATGAGTCTCCTTTAATTTTTTTAGTTTGCAGTTGGAGGAATAAAGGCTCATTTCTTAGGCTATTGCAAACTGACTGCGCCCACTAGAATTCTCTCACAAATGCTGGCATGAAAGGTCAGACATGATATATGGCAGACAGCAATGATTCTATAGGTTCTTTAAATGAATATGTACCTTCATTACGTGAAGTATTGCACTGGGAAGAATAAGACAAAATGACATGAAGCCAAGAGCCATTATGCATTTAGAATGTTGTAGGAAAAGTCCACAGTCAGCTCTACCTTGTTATGTGGCAAGATTAACTTGTTGATTTGGTACCCATCACAAATGTCTTTTTTTATGGGAAAGAGACACATTTGATTTATGTTTGCTGATAGAAGATCTCATACTCTGAAAATGGTGGACTTTGCACAACTGCAATATATAAATACTGAATCATTTGCCTTGAACAAAACACTTGCTTTACCTGTGTAGTTGTGAATTCCTATCAATCCAAGGGTAAGGAACTAAGTTCTTTTCATTTCAATGATAGCAAACAATAGTATCGCCATTAGCTAAGCATTCTGAGTGCAACAGATTGGTCAAATGACAATGAGCTGAAATGGTAATGGGTTTCATCATACAATAAAACTGAGAAACTGCCTGTTAACCTTCTCTATGATACTATTTATACAATTATTCTGAATGTTTGTGAATATTGCAAGCATGCTGACATTAATAAAATAAGTAATTTTTCTAAGGCCCATAGTGTGAACTTGTTTGTTTTGATGAATTGCAGAATGTCACTGACACTGAAAATTACCTTGACTGGTCAACTTCCTTTGGTAGGATGAAGAAGCTTTATGAAACAGAATGTCCTGTTTTGTTAAAGATATTAATTGCAGTGTTTCATTTTCCAGTAATCACTGAATTAAATGCAGAGTCAGGTGGACCTAGCTGTTTCTGTTTTCCTACCCCATCAGTCTGATGTCTTTTGAAAAAAATAAGTTGTAAAGTAATTTCATCTTACTAAGGAACAAAGTAGGGGTCAGGTTAGAAATGCTGACTGGAGGGATCATACTAGCTGACAAGAAAGTGTTTATTTCGGTAGGCATGCCTGTCTTGCTTTTGTTGCTGTTAGTCTTTAAATTAACAACCTTGTTCTTTCTTCTGGCATTGCTCTTTGTGTTTGCAATGGTGTTAGTTTTTTTTTACAGTGAAAGGCTGGAAAGCTTTTGAGAATTCAGAGAATGGAAAATGAAGTATTTGTTTCAAATTGACAGTGTTCCGATCTCTCTGCCCAATAATTTATGGCTTTCTGGGATGAAACTCTGGATTAAAAAGAAAAGAGGGCATCAAAAAGGTGTCCCTTGGCATCATCAGGAAAGGGCAGTTTTCTTTGTAATATATGCCTTGTTAAGACAACACCAGAAGCAACAGTCTTGAAGCTGGTATGTAGCATGTCATAATCACATTTTTTAGTATGTGTACAGTCTGTAGCAGCTGTTTGTGCCAGATATTTTCTACTTGAGTGCAGATCAGTAATGGCTGAGTTGAGTTGTCATTTTGTTTCATCATGTCTTCCTGGTACTGCTCTGTATAGTTGTTGTAATATATATAACCACCATTTCCATTGTAAAAGAACTATAAGCACTTCTTACCAAATCTTAAGGCTTCTATACTCACTGTTATTTGATATATTAGTAAGATCAGCTCTGTTCTTGGTTCTCGTTGCATTTGTATTCATGTTGCACCTAAACTATTTCATTTTTTTCTTGTTCAGATATGGTGGCTAAGACAATTACTACTCAGAAAAACAAACAACAGTATTGAGTTTCCAAGGGTTTAAGAGTGGTAGGTTTCAACTGTGCATCATATGTCTTTTTGGGCAGATTACTCTATAGTATATTACTTTAACTTACTTTTCATGAAATTTAGTTAATCATTAAAAGAGACACTCTGTTGAAAGAGTCAGACAACAGGAAGAGGGGGAGAAATACCCTCATTCTTAGAGTCAATATATGTGATGTGATATCTCATGTATATGTTACGGACTCTAATTTCTCCTCTTCGAATAAGGAGAATGGAGGATAGGAGTGTATAACCTCTTTGTAAATTATAGTCCCTAAGGATAAAGGCTGTGAAAGAATACCTTTAGCCTGATTTTCCTTTATTCATTAAGATATAAATACTCCTGGACACATATTGAGATATTTAAGATAAAGCCAGTTTGATCTTCATCAGTCATGGAGGATAGAATATATTTTAATCTATTGTCATGAATTGCCATAAATAATTTATAATCTACATTAAAACTAAAATTGGCCTGTATGCAGAACATTCAGTAAGAACTTTTGCAGTTTTTAAAATTGCAGAAATAAGGGTATATTTCCAGGAAGGAGAAACTTTAGCTAGGTCCTTGACTATAAAAAAAAACTTTTGTAGTTTGTCTAGGGCTTCTTTGGGTAATAGCTTATAAAGTTCAGATATAATCCCATCATTGCCTGCTGCATTATTATGTTTCAGTTTAGAAATTTGAGTTTGGAGTTCAGACATATAGATTGGTTTGTCAATTAATTTCATTTGGTCATCAGATAGTTTAGTTTTTATATTTTCTTAATAAATATTTTAATTATTTCTTCTGTAGCTTTTCATATATTATTTTGATTTATTTTGTTGTAATAATCTCTGATTTCCTTTAGGATATCTTCTATTTCTGTTACTTTTCTTTTCTTCCTATGTGAGTAGACTTTGTTTATGTGCTCGGACTTACTGACTAATTTTGTTTTTGTGGCTAAATTGCACACATATTTTGGGTTAATAGAGAAGTTAATCATCTTAAACTTCTCAAGGTAGATTTTAGTTTTATGGTTTAATATTTCTAAGTATTTGTTGTTTAGCTTATTAATCTCTTCTGTATTATTATTTTTATTTGTCTAATTTTCTAATTTTAACTTATGAAGTTTTTCTTCTATTTCATGAAATTCTTTGTCCCATTGTTTTTTTTTTATTTGGCAACCAATTACTGACTCTACCAAAAAATTATTTATTTATTTAAATTTGTTGACCAGGAGTGTACGACTGGACGTAGGTCCATTTTCAGTGGAGGCCCTGGGAGAAAAGCTCCACAGTAAAATAAACAGACAGTAGTTACACTGGATTACATAGCAATTAACAATTTAACATAGCAATTACTTACAACATATTTACAGATGAAGGACATAGTACATCAGTAGACAACTAGAATCTTTATCTGTGAAGTACATAACAGACATTAACAAATGTTACAATGAGAAGTTCCTGCTGTATAATAAGTACTAGGCTTATGAGCATCTGAGCTTGCTATAATCAAGGTAGTTAGTGGAGTGGAAAGAAAGGTAGTGGTTGGATGGAGTGGATGATATTAGAGTGGGAGTTGCAAGGGCATAGCCAGCATGTTTTTAGGTGCACTTTTAGTAAAGTTTTGAAGTGGGTGCATGATGGTATGGAGGTAATTGTGGGTGGGAGTGAGTTCCATAATTTGGCTATGGCGCAAAAGAAAAGTGCTTCACCAGCAGAGTTATTGGTTTTAGTGATCTGCAAGTGATTTTTGTTGCTGGATCTTAGTGGTCTGGTGGTGCTTATATATATGCTTATATATATATATATATATATATATATATGTATATATATAGATATATATATATATATATATATATATATATATATTAAATATATGTTTTTAGTGTATCTTATAAATACATTTTTGAAGTATCCTCTATATTATTAATTTCTATAAAGGAAACAATTTTGTTAATATAAAAAAGTCCTTAAATTCTTTTAAACAAGTTATTTATATATATATATATATATATATATATATGCCGATAATCTTCTCATTTTAACATTATTATTAGATTTCAAAAACAGCTCAAAGATAATTGCATTGTGATCTGAAAGTAGACAGGTTACTGTTTTGACTGCCTAGTGTATCATTCAGGTCATTAGAGACATAAACTTTGTCAATTCTGGTTTGTGTTGCATGTCTAAAGGAATAATGGGTAAAAAGTAATGAATCTGGTTCTGAAAATTAATTTATGTCTCTAAGGTGAAACAATACAGTAAATTTTAATAGTGCCTTTACAGATGCCTGTATTCTCCTTTTACCTATTGTGTTAGTATCACTTGATGACAAAATGCAATTAAAGTCTGCTAGAATGATACTGCCTTTCAACTTTTGAATTCCTTGTTCTAGATGTTGGTCACCTGTTTTAATTCCAATTTCTGGCATCCAATACAAGTTAATAAGAGTTAATATCCTCTTATTATACTTTATAGTTACAGTACAAAGCAAACCGTTATCATCTTGTTATGTTTGTATAATCATAGGCATAGGCAGTGAATTTCTCCATAACATAGCAAGCCCCCTTTTTTGAATATATTGTGAACTGTAATATAGTGTCATTTATAGTACTTAGTCTGTCTATGTCTTCTGTTAATGTGTCTTTCCTGTAAAAAATAACTTGAGAATTAAACAACTTCAAATATCTGTTTAAGCTACCCCTCTTGCATCTGTTATTTAATCCATTGACATTTATGGAAATACAATTAATAAATGCCGTTTGTCCTCCTGATCAAAAGTATACATGGACTTCTTATAGATAATGAAACTCTGTTAGTGAAGAACTGCTTAGTAATCATCATGTGAACATTAACATTTGAAGGTTGGATTATACGTAAAATAATATTGTGGACACTCGAAAAAAGCTAAAAATTATAATTATTATCAAATATTTGCTTTTAATATCCCTCTTATCCCCCCTGCAGTCTAACTCCTTGCCTAACCATCCAAGCAAACACGTCCATCCAATACTGTGATAAAAAAACAAACAAAAAAAACTGTCTACTCTACTACAATCAAATATGAGGCCATTAATGGTAAAATAAGTATGAACCTCTATCCTTTAAAGCATTGTTAATATATAATAGTTGAATAATTATTTCACATCTTAAATTATTTAACATGTGCATTCTCCAGTTTTATGTGCTCATTAAGGTGTTGAAGTAAGATATGCTTACATCTCATATTATTGTTCCTTATCTATGCATAATTTTGGAATTCATCAACTAATAGTATAAAAGACTGTGTTACAACAATTTAAAATGTTTTGTGGAATGTCCTACCACAAGACTGATGTATTTTTAGACCATTCAATTCCCTCTATGCAAGATTATATTAAAGTAAATTAATAGTTGTTCTACTATGTTTAAACAAAATTTCAATATTTGTTTATAGTCAGTGGTTTATTACTGTAAATTAATGCCTCCTGTGTTATTTCTGTGAAGTATACAGTTTATTGCTTATTTTGCTTTATGTATGAGACTTTTGGAGTGTATTGACACTATATTCATATCATGTATGTCAAGTCTGTTATAATGAAATCCTAAACATTATATATACATTTGATTTATCATTCATTGACAACTACTATCAAACTTCAAATGCCTGCTTTCAAATATATTTACTGTATTCAAAGGTATTTCACAGTATGTGTAACATGTAATCAATTTCTTGAAGTCAAGCAATCTGAGTAATAGTCAAGGCTGTATCCCCTTATGCTATAGACCCATCATACTGCTAGCTAGTTTTCAATTACCCCCTGAATGAACTTAGGTTGAATTTGTTACTCTTCCATCTATCCCTTTTTTGAAAGTTCTTGTTATCCTATTTATTCTCTCATTTTCTGTTACCTTCTCTCTTTCTCCGTTTCCACATTTTCTATCTTTATCATGCCTACTTGAGTATTATACTTAGTATTATCTTCCTTCTCAAAATAAGGATCATCTTAAATGTCTTATTTTCATTCCATCAATGCATCAACCATCTTTGCCTTCTTCTTTGAGCATTTTTTATTATTACATATATAGCTAGTCCTGCTGGTTTTCATAGACAGGAAAGAAGAGAAGGTAAGACTTAAATCTAAACGGTGCTCTTAGCATTATTAGACTGACACCGATGTTCAACCATATACCTTTCAATGACACCAACAATGATACAGAGGTCAGGATATTTATTCTTATACAGGGTTCATTCCTCCATGTGAATAATGAGTACTGCTAGGATTTAGAAGGTTCCACCAAAAACATTTACATACCCTAACTCGGTCTGACTCCCATAAGTTAGGATATTGTGTCCTCTAATTGCACTTGTTTCTGAAATTAACACTTCTGAAATTTTGAAAATGCTTCTGGAAACATGTAATCACAAGTAGGAAGCATTTTTATGTCCTTGCTGAAACAAACAATTCAATGCAAAATTATTCCTTATTGATATTCATTTCTTGCACATATAAATAACAAAGCAACTGACATGCATCAGCCAGTAATTCACAATGGTCATCTTTTGTTTACATTTTGGAAAAAAATATTTTTATGTTACCCTTTTCCTTTAAATGTGTTAATCTGAAAACAATCCACCTAATTACAATCTGATAAACAACCAAGTGTATTATCCATTTCTTATGACAACTAAGTCATCTTCTATAGGTATACAGGTATAAGAGAATAAATGTTCTCTTAAACTGAATTTAGTTTTGATCCACATGGAATGAACTGTCAAAATTAACTTTACAAGCTGTATAAGAAAACCTGTTTTGCCTTTGTACTGCTGTTTAGAAATTGGGCTGGGCTTTTTAAACTGTGCCAGTGGCAATATTGTGTTTAAGAAACATGAAAAAATCACATCTGCTCTATGAAGAGAATTTTATGACTCATAAATCAAGTAGTTTTATGAAAATCACAATGCAATTTGATTTGGTATAAAACAAACTGAACACAAAATTATATTCAACATAAAAAATGGAAACACAAACACCTTTAATTTCATTTTCTCTAAAACTGTTTTTTATAAAAAGAATTTCCAAAGGTCATGATGCTTTTAATCCTACAATGTTCTTTTTGGATCAGTAGTTTGCATCAATCATTCTAAAGCTCTATCAGCACATTACATTTATTCACATGTCATGACCATTTCTAGCTTACACATTTTACATTTAATATATGTCACTGATTTGCCATCTGTATCTGATGGATGGCAGCATAGAGGTATTCACAATGAACAGGAAAAAAGAAGGTGATAATATGTTGCAATGCAAACCATATCTGTAGATGGGATTTACTTAATCCCTATTTTATCAGTAGTGCAGGGGTTGTTTCTGGGTGGAAGGATGGCATAATGGTTAAGCTGTTTACCTTACAGACACAAGTTGCAAGGTTTGATTCTCACATGGAATAACTGGCTATGCTTGAAATGGTCCACAAGGGCAGTTAGCCTAGTATGAACCTCTATAGTATTGTATGTTTATCTATCCATTAACAAAGGAAAAATGTGTTTAGGAATAATGTCCCTTCACACTGTTCAGATAATTCTTTACAAATCGTGAAATGCATGACTTTTGCTGTTACAGTTTTAAATAACAATAGCACACAGCAAGTTAGTTCGGATTGTTTGATAATTAAATTTCATTCAAAGAAAAAAATGTTTCACATATCGGCCTGAATGTCAAAGAAAACAAAGTTGTGGTTGCGCTGAGTCCATGTCTGCATGCGTGCACATGGGCAATGTAAATATTATTTTCTGCTGTGTCTTTCCTATCATTGACATGAGATAGTCAAAGAAGTTATAGTATGACCTGAAATATAACAGAACTAAGGGCATTAATAGCCATCATTTGAAATATACAATATAAGCAGAAGCTGCCTTGCATACATTACAAGGCTGATCTGCTTCATAGTCCCCATCACTATCAAGGACTGCCACTGCACACTCTGGGCACTGAGGTACCACAAGCAAATGTGATATTCTGTGGTAAGGGACAATGTAAATAGCCTTTATAGCATGCTATTTAGCAAAGTGTCTGCACAGTTTGAGATCCCTAGATACATGATCTATCCATATGTGGACCAGGGCTAGGAGGTGTAAATCATCTTATTGTTGTAGGGCAGTTTGTGTTAAAGTTCTCATTTCTATAAATCTCAGTTATAGTGTTTAATTTGCCAAACATGTTAGAAAAAAGGTCCAGAGTAGTCCATAGCTAACCAGAAATGGCATGTTTCCCTCTTTGTGTAAAGGCATCTCTTTAGACACACTGTGTTCAAAAACTGTATTCCCATTTAGGTCTGTCACACCATCCTATACTATGACATTATATTATTCAACAACTACTTTTAAAAGTAAGCACAAAAGTGTATTTAAATATTAAAATGGTGCAGCCCTGTACTAAGTACATAAATTCATTTTTGAACAATAAACATGCCTCACATATGTACATGGTTTATTAAATATCTCTGAAAGAGACTTGACCGAGCAAACAAATAAATAATCAAAGAAAAATATAAGCAGGCTGTCCCCATACAGTAAGTATACATTTCTTTGTGTAGAATCATTTAATGCTAGACATGAATGGTACTGATGATAACATATACAAATATAGCAATGTCCTATTCCTTCTCTGCTTCTATTCTCTACAGTGACACAGTCATTCACTGAAAATATGCTACAACAGGAAACAGACTACTACAAAGTACAGTTGTGTACACTTACCATAAATGTAGATGTTCGAGTGCATTCACTGTTGCAGTCATTACATTTGGGTAATCTGCTGGCAGGTTGCCCTCAGTCTGCCTGAATAACAAAGTCTTGGGTCCTGCGTCGATTGCTGTCTCCTCTTCCATAATGTCAGGTCATCAGGGGTTTAAAACATGCAGCCGATGCCATTTTATTCAGTTTTTCTTGCCCCAGATGTCAGGTGCCCCCCAAATGGGGAGCAAAAAAATATATATATATACATATATATATATATATATATATATATATATATATATATAAAAGCAGTAAATATATAAATGCACTTTTAGAAACATAAACTTTACCTTCAACTAAAAGCAAATACACCACAAAGGCTTTTGAGTATATTGAAGGAAATAAAAGGAATAGAAAGGGGGATAACCTGGACTGCAACAGTGAATACACTCGAACTTCTGCATTTATAGTAAGTGTACACAACTGTACTATGTTCTTCATGCTTCACTGTTGCAGTCATTACATTTGGGTAGAATCCCAAAGCTATGGATGGGAGGATGGAACTAAACAGCATTAGTAGTGGCTATAAGGCCCTGCAGGACTGCAGTGGCAAAGCCTGCCCTGGATTTGGAGAAGAGAGGTAAATGATAATGCTTTGTGAAGGCATGAATAGAGCTAAAAGTAGCAGCTTCTAGAATGTCTTTGGTTGGGACCCCCTTTGAGAAAAGCTGCTGAAGTAGAGGCAGCCTTGGGGGAATGTCATCTGATCCTCTTGGGAATGGGTTTACCATGGGGCAAATAGCAGAAACTAATGCAGTGGCTTATCCATTTAGAAATAGTCTGCTTTGATATAGCCTTCCCCTCTGATCCTGCTGCAAATGCTACCAGTAGTTGCTCAGACTTTCTTAGAGATTTGGTCCTGTTTAAGTAAAATCTTAGTTGTCTGTGTACATCCAATAAATGCAGAATCCGCTCCCCCTTGTTCTGTGGATTTGGGTAAAATGTTGGCAGGTGAATGGTCTGGTTAAGAGCCACACTGGATACCACCTTAGGCCTAAAAGAAGGATTGGTCCTGAGGGACACTCTGTCCAAGTAAAATATAATAAAAGGCTCCACTGCCATGAGAGCCTGTAGTTCTGAAACCCTTCTTGCTGAAGTGTCTGCCAAAAGAAAAGCTGTTTTCCAAGATAGAAATGTTATATCTGCAGTAGCTGCTGGTTCAAAAGGAGGCAGGCTGAGATTTTCCAGCACAAAATTGAGGTCCCATGCAGGAGTTGGGGCTCTTCTGGGAGGCCATACATTTTTGGCCCCTCTAAGATACTGTTTAAGCAGTGGATGAGAAAAGAGGGAAGGCTCTGTGTTGCAATGAGCTGAGATGGCAGAGGCATGGATTTTTATTGAAAAAAAGATAGGCCTTTGTCAAGCATCTTAGTCAAATATTGTAAAATATGAGGAATATTGGTCTTTGCTGTGTCTATTCCTTGTGCTTGGTTCCAAGCACAGAATCTCTTCCATTTATCAGCATAAGATTTTCTAGTAGTAGGCCTTCTGGCTTCCTAAATGACATCCATCACAGATTTACTGGGACGTGTCTTTTGAATAATTAATTGATTAGCCATGCTGCAAGATTCAGAGTTTGGAGCTGAGTGTGCAGAATTTGATAGTTCTTCTGAGACAGTAGATGAGGTATTTGAGGCAAGTACCATGGAGGAAGGTGTGACATATTCCTTAGAAGTGGGTACCAGTGCTGGTGAGACCAGTCTGGAGCAATTAGGATCATTTTTTTTTCCTGTCTGACTTTTAGTAAGACCTTGGAGAGTAGAGGCAGAGGGGGAAAGGCATAGACTGATAGGTTTTTCCAGCTGAAGGATAGAGCATCGACTTTCCATGCTTTTTTGTGATGAGTTATTGTGCAGAATTTGTCCAACTGATAATTTTGGAGAGAGGCAAATAGATCTATGTCTGGGCTCCCCCATTTCTGCGTTAACATGCTGAAGATTTGTGGATCCAGTTTCCATTTGTGCGGGTCCATACGATTTCTGCTTAGGTCATTTGCCAGAGTATTTTGCTTTCCTGGCAGGAATTGAGCCTGAAGATGTATTTGGTAAGTCAAGGCTGTGTTCCACAAAGCCATGGCTAGTCTGCAAAGTGGGTAGGAATGTGTACCCCTCGCTTGTTTATGTACCACATAACTGTAGTGTTGTCCATCTTTATCAGTAGTTGTCCTGGATGAAGTAAGTCCTTGAAGGCTGTCAGAGCATTCTAAACAGCTAGCATTTCTTTCTGGTTGATATGCAGATGCATTTGGTTTGGGCCCCATTTGCCTTGAATGCATCTCCCTGCCAGGTGGGCCCCCCAGCATAGTCTGATGCGTCTGTAGTTAGGGTTTGGGTGGCAGGGGGAAGAGTGAATGACAGTCCCTTGTTTTGGTGACATGTCTCTGCCCACCAAAGAAACTCCTGTTGTAGGCAGGGAATGAGAGGAATCATTGTTTCCAGGCTGTGACAATGTTGACTCCATAAACTTTTTAGGTACCATTGAAGTTTCCTCATATGCAGTCTCGCATATGGAATTAGTAGAATGCAGGATGCCATAAACCCCAAAGCCTGCAGAATTTGTCTTGCAGATAACTGGGTTTTTGTTGCCATTTGTTTGAAGTATGTTGCCAGTTGCCTTTGTTTGTCTGGCGTTAGGTAAGCCATCTGGGCAGTTGTATTCAAGTTTGCACCCAGGAATGTAATTATTTGAGAGGGTACCAGTTGTGATTTGTTTTCATTTATGGTGTACCCTATGCATGCTAGAAGCCTTTTTACAAATGCCAGATGTTGAAGAAGAGTGTCCTTGTCCACTGATTGAATGAGAGAGTTGAATGCTTCCTTGTCTGCAGAATGCAATTACTGCTGCCAGGCACTTTGTAAAGACCCAGGGCACAGTAGATAAGCCAAAGGGCAGTGCAGAGACTCGGTAATGCAAAAAACCTGCTTTGAAGTGGAGGTATCTTCTGCATGATCCACTTATTGGGATATGCAGGTATGTCTCTTTTAAGTCTAGAGTTACTAACCAAGCATTCTTGCCTAGCATAGGCAGTAGCTGTTGTAAAGTCAGCATTTTGAATTTTGAAATGTCCAGGAATGTGTTCAGAATCGATAAGTCCAGTATTGGACATCATGAATTGTCTTTTCTGGGTACCAGGAAAAGTCTTGAATAAAAACCTTGTTCTTTTTCCTTTTCTGGTACTGGTTGAATAGCCCCATATCCATGAGGAACATGACTTGTTTCTGGGCCTCTATCCACTGTTTTTGTGGCAGATCCGGCCATCCGTTTGGAATTGGCAAAGTATGGAAATGAAATCTGTACCCCTGGGATACTATGTTTAATACCCACTCGTCCTGGGTAATCAACTGCCAATTTTGAGCATGAAGTGCTAGTTTTCCTCCTAAGGGGGCTGCCAAAAGATAAGTGCTTGGTGATGGTAGAGGAAAGTCATCGAGACTGCTTACTGTAGGGTTGTGCTTTGTTTCTTCCAGATTTAGAGGTGGAGGCACCCCATTGCTTTTACCTGTAAGAACCCAGTGATTGGTATCTGGAGCCTTTTGAGTGCCTGGATTTGCACTGAGTGGCTCTGTTGGACACAGGAAAGGACCAGTTTTTAGTAGGCCAGTGTCTACTGAACCTAGGTGGCTGCACTTGCAAGAAATCCTTTACAGTTTGCATAGATTTAGCTTTGTCTTCCATTTTCTTTAAAACCTCTTCTGCCTTATTACCAAACAGAGTATCATGCTGCAGAGGGGCATCCAACAATTTAGCTTCAACATGATCAGGCAGATTTTTCTCCTTGAGCCAGGCATGCCTTCTAATCACAGATCCAGTAACGGCGGCCGTACAAGAGGCATCCAAGGAATCAAAACCACATTGCAAAGTATGCTTTCCAACCTGTTCTGCTGAATGCAATAATTCCTGTAACTCTTTATTTTCCACACAATCAAAAATCAACATCATTTTCTGTTTTAGTAAGCCCATAACATGCTGTTGATATCTAAGCATATGAAACTGTCAATTTAAAGCCCTGATTGCCAAGGTTGCAGACGTATAAACCTTCTTACTCCATCTATCCAGTGCCCTGGAATCTCTATCAGAAAGGGTAGGATTCTTGGCTGTAGAGGCCTTTACACCCTTGGGACCCTGAGAAATAGTCTCAAGATCAGCAGCAGGATTTTTGAAAAGAAATTTGTGGGAGTCAGGAACCCTGTAATATCTGTCTGGCTTACTAGGAGCCGGAGGCAGGGAATCAGGAGCCATGCTTGATTCCGAGAACACATCATAAACAATGTCTATACAGGAGGTATTGCCAAAGGCCTATGCTGGGGAAGAAGAAGGAAATCCCTAAGCCTCTTTTTTGATTCAGAGAAGTACTGACTCTCACAGTGAAAATGTTCCCTTAAAGTATGCAAAGTCTCTTCAAACGAGTAATCCTAAGGAGGAGATGCAGCTGGGATGGATTCCTCTGCATCAGAATCCTCATAGGGTGGAATAGAAAATTCCTGATCAGAAGATGAATCAGAAGAAATGGAAACCTGATCTGAAGATTCATAATCAGTGCCTTGACTAGGCCTCTTAGTGGGGGGGATGGTACCCCTGATCAAGGTAATTAAATCCTCAGCCATTTTGATCATCTGTTTTTTAGGCATAGGGGCCTGAGCATGTGGCTCATGCATCAGTTTTTTAGACATAGAAGTTGTTTTTGACCTTGTTTTTGTTGCTGGCATCAGTTTAATATAAAAATGTTGAGGCCTGAAAACACCCTCAAAAGCCAGTGCCCGCTCCGTGGCTCCAGACCCATCCAAGGGAGAGACATCCGCTGGTTCAATACTCCGAGAATCTCATGGCATACCGGACTCCGAATGGGTCTCGGTAGAGGCCTGCGAATCAAAAGTAATGGGTATCAGGGGCTGTGAAAGCACCTCACTTAGTACCGGCGAACTGGCGACTGGCTTAGGAAAAGCTTTGTCGTCAGTTTTGTACCTCAACAGTCTGTCTCTGTCTTTTTCTTTGCGTTTTTTATGAACTCCGGTAGTCAGATTGCTAACTGACGACATTTCAGGATAATTAAATCTTGAACCAAAATATTTAGAAGCAAAAATGTACTGACACTTAATAGTGTGTTGGTTAAATCTAGCACAAAACCGACAGCAAGGCACATTGTGATCAGGGCCTAGGCAAGGAATACAGTACAAATGAAAATCCTTATGAGGTATTTGCTTCCCACAAGTAATGCAATTATTAACTTTTACTGACATCGGTAAGGAGCAAGAAAAAGTTTCCTCAATGGGGTAATTAGCTTTAGTTTGAAGACTTTGGTTCTGATACTCGAATGTGAAAATTTCAGGAGTCGGCTGACCGACACTCGGGAACTGCTTCTGCTTCAAGCACCACACGGCAAGAAAGACTGAATAAAATGGTGTCGGCTGCATGTTTTATACCCCTGATGACCTGACATCATGGAAGATGAGACAGCAACCAACGCAGGACCCAAGACTTTGTTATTCAGGCCAACTGAGGGCAACCTGCCAGCAGATTACCCAAATGTAATGACTGCAACAGTGAAACATGAAGAACATCTGCAACCAACTGTTGAATCATCAAAATCCTAGCAGAATAGACTATTCAGAAGACCACTGAAACTAAAAGCTACCAGGAGAATTCATCAATTCACCTAATGATTACGTTTCTCATTCACACAGACTATAATAAAGAACATTCTGATCTACATGACCGAAGGCCTTGTATTGACCCTATGTTGTATGCTACAGCAAGGAATATTTCCATTTAACCTTTTTTCTCTATAAAACACCTTACAATTAATAATGCGATAGCTATAAACCACAGAAAAAATCCACATGTCCATCATAACAATAATTTTCCACAGGAGCTTATAATAAGGCAGTGAAATTGCAAAAAATGGTTATAAGTCTCACAACTTAAAGTTGTTACAGGGGGCCCCACTATAAAAATACATAGAGCGCCCTACATATTTTCTGGCCCCTGAAATGAACTATCAGTGAACTGAAATTGATTAGATTGTTGCTCAGTCTAGGTCTATTGTAGAACTTTTGCAATCCTAAAGTATAACATTTCCTTTTTAATGTTATTAGTTATTTATTTGTGTTTTCCTAATGATGCAAACAGAATGTTACTAGTCTAGCCAGTGTATCTTTGAACATCATATTTCTGCATCATTATAATCTCTTTCACTTAACTGTGACAGATAGGCTACCTAGTGCTTACCACTCTCACTGATAAGCTCTCACTGATATATATAACAAGTAACACTTGAGTAATTGTGGTTTGTGAATACTGCATGAATTTAACAACTTTAATAAAATGTGCAAAGAATATGATTTTTTTTCTAAAGAAAGTAGTTAACTTTGCTCCTCCTTCTTTGGCTTCTGTTTCTTACTGAGTTAGTTATAAATCTGCTTCAAAGTTTAAGCATTTAGTCAAGGAAAATAAATGTTTGAAGGAAAAGAAGAAATAAAAAGATCATTCAGTCATAGAAGTCAAAGAAGTGAAAGTTATGCAACTAACATGAGGTACTTTAAAGGGCATGCTGTGGTAAACAAGGGGTGTAGGCATATTGTGCATTGGTAGATCAGTCTTCCTCGATTTGCTGACATCAAGGTTCTTTTCCAATTTACAATGCTGAAGTCTACTTTATTTCTTTTCGTAATGCTTCCCTGCCTCAGAAGGAAGTTAAGGAAGATGAAACTATGTGGGATAAGTATCAATTCCATTTGTATTGGTTAAAATGTTTCTGATTGACCTTCTATAATGAAAGAAAAGAAAAACTGTCATCCCGGATGATGGCCTCCATAACCTGGTCATGGTATCAGAAGTTGGTTGTGTTCAGTATTGAGCTTTGGAAAACCCAATGTTCCTTCCAGTCCTTTGCTATTTCCCACCTAAGATTGTTGAAATACCTGGTTGCTGGATATTAATGGCACAGATGTCTATACTTGCACTGACTTCCATTCAGATGGAGCAGATACCAAACACTGATATACCTGATGTCACAGATCTAGTAACATATTATTTCCTGGTAACTACTGGTGTTGTACCCGCTCTTCATACTGATTATTCAATATGTATCCTGGAGCATTTATAACTTACTGAATAAAGGCAAATCAGGCTAAAGGCACTCTTTCACAGCCTTTATCCTTAGGGACTATTATTTACAAAGAGGCTAAAACACAATCATCCCCCATTCTCCTTATTCTAAGAGGAGAAATTATAGTCCGTAACACATTCATGAGATATCACATTACATTGTGTTCATATATTGACTCTAAGAATGAGGGCTATTTCTCCCCCTCTTTCTGTTGTCTGACTCTTCCAACAGAGTGTCTCTTTTAATGATCAACTAAATTTCATGAAAAGTAATTTAAAGTAATATACTTTAGAGTAATCTGCCTCAAAAGACATATGATGTACAGTTGAAACCTACCACTCTTAAACCCTTGGAAACTCAATCCTGTTGTTTATTTTTCTGAGTAGTAATTGTCTTAGCCACCATATCTGAATAAGAAAAAAAAAATGAAATAGTTTAGGTGCAACATAAATACTTTTGTAAAACTCCTGTCTTGGACCCTGCTGTGACTTATGTAGCCAAGGCAAAGAGAACCAAGAACAGAGCTGGTCTTACTAATATATCAAATAACAGTGAATGTAGAAGCCTTAAGAATTGGTAAGAAGTGCTTATAGTTCTTTTACAATGGAAATAATGGCTATATATTACAACAGCTGTACAGAGCGGTACCAGGAAGACATGATGAAACAAACTGACAACTCAACTCAGCCATTACTGATCTGCAGTCAAGTAGAAAACATCTGGCACAAACAGCTGCTACAGACTATACATATAGTACAAAATGTGATTATGACATGCTACATACCAGCTTCAGGACTGCTGCTTCTGATGTTGTGTTAACAAGGCATATATTACAGAGAAAACTGCCCTTTCCTGATGATGCCAAGGTACACCTTTTTGATGCCCTCTTTTCTTTTTACTTCAGAGTTTCTTCCCAGCAAGCCATAAATTAATGGGCAGAGAGGTCAGAACACTGTCAATGTGAAACAAATATTTCATTTTCCATTCTCTGAATTCTCAAAAGCTTTCCAGCCTTTCACTGTAAAAAAAAAAAAAAAACCTAACACCTTTACAAACACAAAGAGCAATGCCAGAAGAAAGAACAAAGTTGTTAATTTAAAGACTAACAGCAACAAAAGCAAGACAGGCATGCCTACCGAAATTAATACTTTGGTGTCAACTAGTATGATTCCTCCAGTCATCATTTCTAACCTGACCCCTACTTTGTTCCTTAGTAAGATGAAATTACTTTACAACTTATTTTTTTCAAACAACATCAGACTGATGTTGTAGGAAAACAGAGGCAGCTAGGCATAATCTAGAAATCTGTGTAACTCAAAAAATGACATCACCCATTCCTGCTACTCCAAGAAATGAGGTCCACCTGACTTTGCCTTTAATTCAGTGATTACTGGAAAATGAAACACTGCAATTAATATCTTTAACAAAACAGGACATTCTGTTTCATAAAGCTTCTTCATCCTACCAAAGGAAGTTGACCAGTCAAGATAATTTTTTGTGTCAGTGACATTCTGCAATTCATCAAAACAAACAAGTTCACACTATGGACACTAGAAAAATGACTTCTTCTATTAATGTCAGCATGTTTGTAATATTGACAAACATGCAGAATAATTGTATAAATATTATCATAGAGAATGTTTACAGGCAGTTTCTCAGTTTTTTTGTATGATGAAACCCATTATCATTTCAACTCATTGTCATTTGACCTAACTGTTGTGCTCAGAATGTTTAGCTGATGGCGATACTATTGTTTGCTATCATTGAAATGAAAAGAATGTAGTTCCTTACCCTTGGATCAATAGGAATTCACAACTGCACAAGTAAAGCTGGCTTTATCTTAAACAGAAATACTCATGATAATAGTAAAAGAATAATCACAATAATTGACTATGGAAATAAAACTAAAGGAACCTAACATTAATGAGTCTTGATATTAATATTTCCAGTTTACCATATCAAAAGCACTATCTCTTGCTGGTTTTAGAAGAATGTAATTTCTCAAGTAACTTCGCACATCTTATTTATCTTCTTTATAATGATTGTTTGGCATGTGTTAAAATAGGTACTTTTACTTCTGATTCTTTACAAATTTTGAAAGGAACCAAACAAGGATGTCTTCTTTAACCTCTGCTTTTTACCCTAATTATGGAACCATTTGCTAATTTTCTCAGATCAAATTCAGATATAAAAGGTATTAACATAAATGAGTATTCAAACTCTAAAATTCAACTGTTTGCCGATGACATCCTACTGACATTAGATAACAATGATAATTCTCTATCTGTAATTTTCATAAAAATGTATGTATTTCAAAGAAAATCTGGTTTAACATTTAATGAGGACAAAACAAAAAATCCTACCTATAAATACAAATAAGAATAGAATCAAAAATAAATTAATTAAATATATTGTCAAAGAGAAGAAAATGAATTATTTAGGAATAATTATAAGAGACAAGATTAAATGTATAATAAATTATAATTATATTAACAGTATAAACAATATAAAGAATCTAATAGACAAACAGAATAACATTTTCTTCGTGATGGAAGAGAGGTTATAATCAAAATGATTATCTTACCAAAAATCTTATATATTATACAATTACTAGCATTACCAGCCCCCCCACACACAAAAAAGATGTTGTAATTTAGCACTTTAATTCTAATATTTCTCTGGATTCCCAGTGAACCAAGAATTGTTTAAAGCATCATATGAGAGACTGGGCAGCAGGAGGGATAAGGCTACCAGATCTAGAATTTCATTCATCTTGATCAATTATAAAAACAATATATCTTTGGATTAATAACAAACAGCTAGGTAGAAAGAGTTTTTAGGAAATATGTTTTATAAATTCTAAACATTATAGATATTCTAATAATTATCTCATAATAAATAACAGTATACATTGGCTACTAAAGGCTTACCTTACAGGAAAAAGTCATCAAAAAGTGAGCCCTACTTCATTTCTATGATATTAAACACATTTAAAAATTTTATATGTAGAAACCTGAAATAAAAAGCATGAATCTTCCTTATGTTTCCTATGGTATATATCCAAAATAACACCTCCAGTTCAAAGTTAGAAACAATTATTATATTTAAAGAGAAAAATCTGTTATCTTGGTTTCAATTAATGAAAGATGGAAAGTTACATTCTGTGGTTTATATTAAGAATAAATACAATTTAGATAAAGACATGTGGCTAGATGTACAATCCTACAGACATTTAGAAGGGGAAATTAAGTTAATGCAACTAAGGATATGAGATCACATCCCAAAATTAATTGAATATCTAATATTTTTAATGCAACAAAACACACTGGGACAGGGTCTCTTTTCTAAATTATATAGAGTTGTGAGCAGAGAAACAAAAAGTCACAATGTCAGTTACTGGAACTATTTTACCCAAATTAGTAACAGACCTCCGAGTGGAGAAGATAAAAAATGAATTCTAATATTTTCTAAACATGATAGAATCCCTTTACTTGGAAACTTTTGCATAGATCTTTCTTCATACCACATAAAATTGAGTTAATGTTCAAGCAGATGGAGATGTCAACAAGAACTTAAAGTGGATTGGCAATGCATGTTTTTTGATTGTACTGTCTTAACACCTTATATCTCTTTTTACAGGCTTTTGTGGAGATAAATTTGCTTTATCTAAACAACTAATCTTTCTTAACACTCCTATTCCAATATGTGTTAAAAATGAAACATTGCATTTTGTGATCTATGCTATATATAGCGAGAAAGGTTTAACTCAGAAGTGGAAGAAGCATACCACACCCTCCTTGAAAGAATTTATAAATATTGCAACTGAAGTCTGTCACCTGGAAATCATTTCAATTAAGTCAAGAACAACCAGGATTACCTCTTGCTACAATACATGGACAAAACTTAGAGATCTGCTTGACAAGCAAAAATAACTGCATTCTAGATTTAATGTAATGTATAATAACTGAATGACTTGATGGTTAACGGACACTCCAGTAAATAGTTGTTTTTTTCTTTTGTATGCAAGGTTTAGTTGAATTTTTTTCATTTATGTTCACAAATCTCTGACTGTAAATATTATTGGGATTATTTTACAAATTGAAAATCCAATAAAAACTTAAAAAAAAAAAGAAAAATAAGTTGATTATGTGCTGAAATAGCCTGCTGGGAAGGAGTGGGAATGATTTATCAAACATTTGCTCACCAATACTTGGAGAAGGGATGGTGTAAACAGTCTGATAGGATCATAGGTTCATAGGTCTATAGGTAGTTACTAGACTATTGACCCAAAGCTCTTTACAAGCCTAGCCGTGTATACCCAATATAATACTAGAGAAACTCAATATAAAGGATCTTAGTTAGCAACAAATGTCCATATCTAGGAGGGTCATAGGTGTAATCCCTGGCAGGAATTTATAGTTTCCCATCCAGTCATCCAGGTTATGCTCAAACAGGGTCATACAGGGACTCTGTTTGATGTGAATTGGTAGCCTATTCCAAAGGAGTACAACCACTTAGAGACATATTTGTCTCTCTAGCAGGTCCTATTTATATCGCAGGCCAGGTTATGGTCCCTGGAGCTGGTGATTCTTGTCCCATTTGACTTGGGGATGTGCAGCATGTCCATTAGGTTTGGATCCGAGATTGCTCTGTAGGCCAGGCACAAGTCTTCTGAGTAGTCTGTATGCAACTGAGTACAGTGATAGTTACTTCAGTCTGTCAATGTATGACATGTGCTGGAGACCTTGAATTTTCTTGTTTAGAAATCTCTGAGGTCTCTCAAGTTTCTGCACATGCTTGGTAAGGTACATACCAAAGGGAGCATTGTACTCAGTTATTGGCCTGATGAGGGTTAACTACAGGGAGATATGACCTCTTCACTCTTGAAGCAATGCCTTTGCTAATTAGGTGTGTGGCATAGAATGCCTTCCTTACCAAAGTAGACACATGCTGGTCAATGTTTAGGCTACAGTCAACTTGTGTTCCCAAGTCTCTTACTGCTGAGTTGTTACTTGGGGTAATTAGCTTTAGTTTGAAGACTTTGGTTCTGATACTCGAATGTGAAAATTTCAGGAGTCGGCTGACCGACACTCGGGAACTGCTTCTGCTTCAAGCACCACACGGCAAGAAAGACTGAATAAAATGGTGTCGGCTGCATGTTTTATACCCCTGATGACCTGACATCATGGAAGATGAGACAGCAACCAACGCAGGACCCAAGACTTTGTTATTCAGGCCAACTGAGGGCAACCTGCCAGCAGATTACCCAAATGTAATGACTGCAACAGTGAAACATGAAGAACATCTGCAACCAACTGTTGAATCATCAAAATCCTAGCAGAATAGACTATTCAGAAGACCACTGAAACTAAAAGCTACCAGGAGAATTCATCAATTCACCTAATGATTATGTTTCTCATTCACACAGACTATAATAAAGAACATTCTGATCTACATGACCGAAGGCCTTGTATTGACCCTATGTTGTATGCTACAGCAAGGAATATTTCCATTTAACCTTTTTTCTCTATAAAACACCTTACAATTAATAATGCGATAGCTATAAACCACAGAAAAAATCCACATGTCCATCATAACAATAATTTTCCACAGGAGCTTATAATAAGGCAGTGAAATTGCAAAAAATGGTTATAAGTCTCACAACTTAAAGTTGTTACAGGGGGCCCCACTATAAAAAATACATAGAGCGCCCTACATATTTTCTGGCCCCTGAAATGAACTATCAGTGAACTGAAATTGATTAGATTGTTGCTCAGTCTAGGTCTATTGTAGAACTTTTGCAATCCTAAAGTATAACATTTCCTTTTTAATGTTATTAGTTATTTATTTGTGTTTTCCTAATGATGCAAACAGAATGTTACTAGTCTAGCCAGTGTATCTTTGAACATCATATTTCTGCATCATTATAATCTCTTTCACTTAACTGTGACAGATAGGCTACCTAGTGCTTACCACTCTCACTGATAAGCTCTCACTGATATATATAACAAGTAACACTTGAGTAATTGTGGTTTGTGAATACTGCATGAATTTAACAACTTTAACAAAATGTGCAAAGAATATGATTTTTTTTCTAAAGAAAGTAGTTAACTTTGCTCCTCCTTCTTTGGCTTCTGTTTCTTACTGAGTTAGTTATAAATCTGCTTCAAAGTTTAAGCATTTAGTCAAGGAAAATAAATGTTTGAAGGAAAAGAAGAAATAAAAAGATCATTCAGTCATAGAAGTCAAAGAAGTGAAAGTTATGCAACTAACATGAGGTACTTTAAAGGGCATGCTGTGGTAAACAAGGGTGTAGGCATATTGTGCATTGGTAGATCAGTCTTCCTCGATTTGCTGACATCAAGGTTCTTTTCCAATTTACAATGCTGAAGTCTACTTTATTTCTTTTCGTAATGCTTCCCTGCCTCAGAAGGAAGTTAAGGAAGATGAAACTATGTGGGATAAGTATCAATTCCATTTGTATTGGTTAAAATGTTTCTGATTGACCTTCTATAATGAAAGAAAAGAAAAACTGTCATCCCGGATGATGGCCTCCATAACCTGGTCATGGTATCAGAAGTTGGTTGTGTTCAGTACTGAGCTTTGGAAAACCCAATGTTCCTTCCAGTCCTTTGCTATTTCCCACCTAAGATTGTTGAAATACCTGGTTGCTGGATATTAATGGCACAGATGTCTATACTTGCACTGACTTCCATTCAGATGGAGCAGATACCAAACACTGATATACCTGATGTCACAGATCTAGTAACATATTATTTCCTGGTAACTACTGGTGTTGTACCCGCTCTTCATACTGATTATTCAATATGTATCCTGGAGCATTTATAACTTACTGAATAAAGGCAAATCAGGCTAAAGGCACTCTTTCACAGCCTTTATCCTTAGGGACTATTATTTACAAAGAGGCTAAAACACAATCATCCCCCATTCTCCTTATTCTAAGAGGAGAAATTATAGTCCGTAACACATTCATGAGATATCACATTACATTGTGTTCATATATTGACTCTAAGAATGAGGGCTATTTCTCCCCCTCTTTCTGTTGTCTGACTCTTCCAACAGAGTGTCTCTTTTAATGATCAACTAAATTTCATGAAAAGTAATTTAAAGTAATATACTTTAGAGTAATCTGCCTCAAAAGACATATGATGTACAGTTGAAACCTACCACTCTTAAACCCTTGGAAACTCAATCCTGTTGTTTATTTTTCTGAGTAGTAATTGTCTTAGCCACCATATCTGAAAAAGAAAAAAAAATGAAATAGTTTAGGTGCAACATAAATACTTTTGTAAAACTCCTGTCTTGGACCCTGCTGTGACTTATGTAGCCAAGGCAAAGAGAACCAAGAACAGAGCTGGTCTTACTAATATATCAAATAACAGTGAATGTAGAAGCCTTAAGAATTGGTAAGAAGTGCTTATAGTTCTTTTACAATGGAAATAATGGCTATATATTACAACAGCTGTACAGAGCGGTACCAGGAAGACATGATGAAACAAACTGACAACTCAACTCAGCCATTACTGATCTGCAGTCAAGTAGAAAACATCTGGCACAAACAGCTGCTACAGACTATACATATAGTACAAAATGTGATTATGACATGCTACATACCAGCTTCAGGACTGCTGCTTCTGATGTTGTGTTAACAAGGCATATATTACAGAGAAAACTGCCCTTTCCTGATGATGCCAAGGTACACCTTTTTGATGCCCTCTTTTCTTTTTACTTCAGAGTTTCTTCCCAGCAAGCCATAAATTAATGGGCAGAGAGGTCAGAACACTGTCAATGTGAAACAAATATTTCATTTTCCATTCTCTGAATTCTCAAAAGCTTTCCAGCCTTTCACTGTAAAAAAAAATGTATGACATGTGCTGGAGACCTTGAATTTTCTTGTTTAGAAATCTCTGAGGTCTCTCAAGTTTCTGCACATGCTTGGTAAGGTACATACCAAAGGGAGCATTGTACTCAGTTATTGGCCTGATGAGGGTTAACTACAGGGAGATATGACCTCTTCACTCTTGAAGCAATGCCTTTGCTAATTAGGTGTGTGGCATAGAATGCCTTCCTTACCAAAGTAGACACATGCTGGTCAATGTTTAGGCTACAGTCAACTTGTGTTCCCAAGTCTCTTACTGCTGAGTTGTTACTTAGGGTATTATTATTTATATGATAGTCTGCAGGGATATCATTTTTACTGAAGGGGATGATAATGCATTTTTCGCACTGAGTGTGAGTCCATGGCTTTGGCATCAATCATTGGTTTGTGAAAGTCCATCTTGAGTTATATTGACAATGTTTGGGGGTTCAATGATTGCATTTAATTTGCAGTCATTAGCAAACTTAATTAGCCACAGCTCCTCTGTTTTGGCCTGAACTTCTGAGAAGTATGTTCCAAACAATAAGAAGCTCAGCACTGAACCCTGTGGAACCTCACTGGCAACAGGTCTGCTGGCTGAGGTAAAGTCCCCAACTCTGACTGAGTGTGATCTGTTGATGAGCCAGTTAGCAACCCACCTGATGACATAAGGGTTGATATTCAACTGGGAGAGTTTATCAATGATGTCTAAATGTGGGATTGTGTCAAAGGCCTTGGCTAAGTCAAAGTAGGCTGTATGCACAAATTTGCCTTAATCTATGGCTCTGGTGATGCTTTCAACCAGGTTTAACAGACATGATCTGCCTTTGACAAAAACAAACTGTATGGGATCAAGGGTTTAGAGATCACTTATATCCTTATTTATAAGGACCCTCCTGATTCATTCCATGGTCTTAAAGATACAGCTGGTTAAGCTTATGACAGTTTCTGTTTTCCATTCAGCAGAAACAAAGCCAGAATTCAGGCTGTGGTTGAAGAGAGTACCTAACGGAGTTGCTAACTCATATTTTAAACCATTTAAAATGTAACCTGGGATGCCATCCAGTCCCATAGAGGCTTTTTTTTTGGCCTTGGAGAGAGCATCAATGACGTGTTCTTTGGAGATGCAAGGTGGGGGAGATGTAGAGGGAATGCTTTGTGAAATTTTTGCCAAACCTGTTAGCTAATAGGTTAGCTATTTTTGCAGGATCAGTGTGCATGATACCGGCCACAGCTAGTTCAGCCCATGCCTGGGTCCTACTCTTCAGGTTATGGATACAGCAGACGAATGCCTTATGGTTATCCTTAGCTATGGTTGCTACATATTTTTTGAAGTTGCCCTTAGAGGATTTTGCAAGTTGTTTTATTTGTTTGTTCAAGCAGAGGAGGGTGTTTTTCCAATGCTGGCACCTCTCTTTTTTATTGTCAGACAGCAACTTCTTCCTCTTGTTTTATAAGTTATTATTGCTAGATGTCCATCAGGGAGGCTTGTATTTTTTGAGGATCTTGTTTAAATCCTATCTGGTACAGCTGTGGGAATACATTTGTATAAGTGTTTGTACACAGCATTTGTGTATACCTTATTATAGGTGTCAATGTCGTCTGTGAAAACAGGAGCTTGGAAGTTATTTATACCATCCCTTAGGAGGGTATACTTAGCTTTGGTGAAATTTTTTAGCCTGATTTCATCTAAGAGGGATTCAGGTGTTATAGTTACTTCAAATGTCACTGATTTCTGATCTGATTTAACCAGTGAGGGTCTTATACTTGTGGTGGTACAATGGTCACCCATGTTGGTGAGGACTGGGTCGAGCCTCTTGTTGGGTTGCACGATATATGTTCCAAGGCATTAGTATTACCAAATTCCAGGAACCTTTGTGTGAACATTTTGGTACTCCTATAAGTTTCCCAGTCAATGAAGGGATAATTAAAATTGCCTATGACTAGAGTGTTTGGTTTTAATTTGATTGAATCTAGTAGGTCCAAGTAAGCACAGAGTGGGCATCTTGGTTCATTGAAAGGGGCCTATAGCTAATGATGACTTGAACGGGAGGTCTTATCCACAGTTAGTGGAACATGGAGTAACTTCATGAACTTTTCCTGTCTAACTAGTCTAGAAGTGTATTAATATTTGATGAAAATAGATAATCCCCTTCTTTGGTTCTCACACATACATTTTGTGGTCTGAAAGTGTGGAAGGCATACTTTATGTGACAGAGATCAGGTTGCAAAGTAAGGGGATAACTGGACCAGATTTGCTTCACCTTAGCTAGCAGCACAATGCCATTATAGTTCGATCACCATATTTGTAGATGAACACGTGTCATTGGGCTAGCACCGCAGGTCCCACTTTGGCGTGCATGCCACCTACCAAGCATTTATGGATTTAAGGTTAAGCAAGAAAAAGATCCTGATGGCTTCCTGGACAACAACTTCCATTTAGGGAGGCTGATGGTTCGTAGGTAATCACTGAAGGTTTCTAATGCTTAAAAGCAAGCTAGGAGTATAAAATTTGGAGATTAGTCAGCGGGAATGACAAGCAGACTGTTAAAATCAGTCAATAGTGGCAACTTTATTTAATGTATTCATTTTTTTCTAGCACAGAAGCCTGTTAGTAGCAGAAATGCAGAAATAAATGTTTTCTTTTTTAAACTGTTGAATAATTAACTGACAGAATGTTCTGTCTCCAGAGTCTCAAAACAGAAACTGTTTCCCCTTGGCAGAATGCCTCAACATGGACATACTACAATAACCCACTTTTGCTGGCATTATGAAGGCACTGCTGGACTATAAAATCTTCACCCTCAGTCGGTATTAAAATAAAATAATTTCTGACAATACACAACATACAATTTATAAAATACATAAAAATAAATAAATACTAACTAACATTATGTACTTGCAACCACCCTTGCATACATTGTAATATGACATCAGGAATCAAAATTAAAATAGTTCTGTTGCTGTTTGTTTTATAGATAGCCATGAGGGAAACAATACAGACTTGATGTTCTTCGTGTTTCACTGTTGCAGTCTTTACATTTGGGTAATCTGCTGGCAGGTTGCCCTCAGTCGGCCTGATTAACAAAGTCTTGGGTCCTGCATTGGTTGCTGTCCCTTCTTCCATGATGTTAGGTCGTCAGGGGTATAAAACATGCAGCCGATGCCATTACATCAGTCTTTCTAGCTGCATGGTGCCTGAAGCAGAAGCAGTTCACAAGTGCCGGTCGGCCGACTCCTGAAATTTTCATTTTCGAGTTTCAGAACCAAAGTCTTCAACTAAAAGCTAAGTACCCCATTGGGGAAACTTTTTCTTGATCCTTACCAATGTCAGTAAACGTTAATAATTGCATTACTTGTGGGAAGCAAATACCTCACAAGGATTTTCATTTGTACTGTATTCCTTGCCTAGGCCCTGACCACAACATACCTTGCTGTCGGTTTTGTGCTAAATTTAATCAATGCACTATTAAACGTCGGTATATTTTTGCTTCTAAATATTTTGGCTCACGATTTAATTATCCAGAAATGCCATTGGTTAGCAATCCGACTACCTGAATACCTAAAAAATGCAAAGAAAAAGACAGAGTTAGACCATTGAGGTCCAAAACTGACAACAACGCTTCTCCTAAGCCAGTCGCCAGTTCGCCGGTACTCAGTGAGGTGCTTTTGCAGCCACTGATACCTGCTACTTCTGATTTGCAGGCCTCTACTGAGACCCTTTCGGAGTTCAGTATGCCGTGAGATGCTTCAATTATGGAACCCGCGGATGTCTCTACCTTAGATGGGGCTGGAGCCACTGTGCAGGCACCGGCTTCTGAGGGTGTTTTCAGGCCTACAGATAGATATATTACACCAACGCCATCTTCAAAACTAAGTCCAAAATCTAAATCTATATCTATAAAAACGACGCCTGGGCCACATGTGCAGGCCCCTATGCCTAAAAAACAAATGATTAAAATGGCTGAAGATTTAATTACTCTGATCAGGGGTAGCCAACCCCCTCCTTCTAAGAGGCCTAGGTAAGACATTGATTATGAATCTTCTGAACAGGATTCTATTTCTACTGACTCTTCCAATGAACAGAATTTGTCTATACCAACTTATGAGGACTCTGATGCAGAAGATTCCGTTCCTTCTGCTTGTCCCCTGAGGATTTTTCTTTTGAGGAAACTTTACATACCTTAAGGGAACATTTCCACTGGGAAAGTTAGGATTTCTCTGAATCTAAAAAGAGACTTAGGGATTTTCTTCTTCTTCCTCAGCATAGGCCTTTGGCTATATCTTCTGTTCTAGACATTGTTGATGATGTTTTTTCAGAATCTAGTATGGCTCCTGATTCTCTGCCTCTGGCTCCTTATAAGCAAGACAGATACTACAGGGTTCCTGACTCCCACAAATTCCTTAGCAAAAATCATATATATAACCATTTCTTGGGGTCCCAAGGGCATTAAGGCCTCTACTGCTAAAAATCCTACCCCTTCTGATAGAGATTCCAGGGCTCTGGATAGATGGGGTAAGAAGTTTTACACTTCTGCAACCTTGGCAATCAGGGCTTTAAACTGTCAATTTCATATGCTTAAATATCAACAGCATATCATGGGACTACTTAAACAGAAAACTATGTTAATTTCAGACTGTGTGGAAAATAAAGATTTACAGGATTTATTACATTCAGCTGAACAAGTTGGAAAACATACTTTGCAATGTGGTTTTGATTCTTTGGTGGCCTTTTGCAGGGCTGCTTTAACTGGGTCTGTGCTAAGAAGGCATGCTTGGCTCAAAGAGCAAACTCTGCCTGATCATGTTAAAGCAAAATTGTTGGATGCTCCTTTACAACAGGGCCGTCTCTTTGGTAATAAGGCTGAAGAAGTTTTAAAAAAGATGGAAGATAAAGCTAAATCTATGCAAACTGTGAAAGATTTCTTACAAGTGCAACCTCCAAGATTTAGTAGGCACTGGCCTACTAAGAACTGGTCCTTTCCAGTCCCTTTAAGAGCCACTCAAGTCAAACCCAGACATTCCAAAGGCTCCAGGTTTCAGTCACAAGGGACTTTTAGAACAAAGCAATGGGGTGCCTCCACCTCCAAATCTGGAAATTACAAGGCACCTCCCTATGGTAAACAGTCTCAATGACTTCCCTCTACACTCACCAAGCACTTACCTTTTAGCCACCCCTTTGGTGGGAAAACTGGCACTTCATGCACAAAACTGGCAACTTATAACCCAGGACAAATGGGTTTTAAATATAAAATCCCAGGGATACAGATTTCATTTAAACACGTTGCCAATCCCAAAAGGATGGCCAGACCTGCCCCCAAATCAGTGGGCAGAGGCCCAGAAGCAAGTTCTGTCCCTCATGAACATGGGGGCTATTCAACCAGTACCAGAAGAGGAAAAAGGGACAAGGTTTCTATTCAAGACTTTTCCTGGTACCCAGAAAAGACAAATCATGGCGTCCAATTCTGGACTTATCTACTCTAAACACATTTCTGGACATTCCAAAATTCAAGATGTTGACTCTTCAACAGTTACTTCCTATGCTAGGCAAAGATGCCTGGTTGGTAACTCTAGACTTAAAAGAGGCTTACCTGCATATCCCAATCAGGGAATCTTGCAGAAGATACATCCGCTTCAAAGCAGGCTACTTGCATTACCAGTTCTCTGCACTGCCCTTTGGCTTATCTACTATGCCCAGGGTCTTCGCAAAGTGCCTGGCTCTAGTAATTGCATTTTGCAGCAAAGAAATATTCAAATATATCCATACCTGGACGATTGTCTAATTCAGGCAGAAAACAAGGGCATTCTTCTAAAGCATCTGGCATTTGTAAAAAGGGTTCTAACTTGTCTAGGGTACACCATAAACAAAAAGAAATCACAACTGGTACCCTCTCAAAAAATTCCATTCCTGGGTGCAAGCTTGAATACAACTGTCCAGATGACTTACCTTACACCAGAAAAGCAAATTCAATTGGTGACTTACATCAAACAGGTGGCCACAAAAACCCTGCTATCTGCAAGACAAATTCTGCAAGCCTTGGGGTTCATGGCCTCCGGCATTCTTCTAATTCCATATGCAAGATTGCATATGAGGAAACTTCAGTGGCACTTAAAAAGTTTATGGAGTCAACATTGTCACAGCCTGGAAACAATGATTCCTATCATACCTTGCCTGCAACTAGAGTTCCTATGGTGGGTAGTGGCCTGCCACCAAAACAAGGGACTGCCATTCACTCCACCTCCTGCTGCCCCAAACCCTAACTACAGATGCATCAGGCTATGCTTGGGGGGCTCATCTGGCAGGGAAGTGCATTCAGGGCAAATGGAGCCCAAGTCAAATGCACCTTCATATCAATCAGAAAGAGATGCTAGCTGTACAGAATGCACTGACAACCTTCAAGGACTACCTTCATCCAGGACAATTAATGATAAAGACAGACAACACCACAGTTATGTGGTACATAAACAAGCAGGGGGGTACACATTCCTACTCCCTTTGCAGACTAGCCATGGTATTGTGGAACATGGCCTTGACCTACCAAATACAACTACAAGCTCAATTCCTGCCTGGAAAGCTGAATATTCTGGCAGACGAACTAAGCAGAAGTCTTATGGACCCACAAAAATGGAAAATGGAACCACAAATTTTCAACATGTTGACACACAAATGGGAGAGTCCAGACATAGATCTTTTTGCCTCACTCCAGAACTATCAGCTAGACAAGTTCTGCACAAGAATTCATCACAAAAAAGCTTGCAAAGGGGATGCTCTATCATTCAACTGGAAAAACCTATCAGTCTATGCTTTCCCCTCTGCTTCTGCTCTCAAAAGTTCTACTGAATGTCAGACAGGACAAACCAAAAATGATACTGATTGCTCCAGACTGGCCTCGCCAACACTGGTACCCACTCGTGTGCAATGTGTCACACCTTCCACCATGGCACCTGCCTCAGACACCTTGCCTACTGTCTCAGCAGAACAACCAAATTCTGCACACTCAGCTCCAAACCTTGAATCTTGCAGCATGGATAATCATCTAAATTCACCCTTGGCATCTCTCAGCAAACCTGTAATGAATGTCATTTTGGAGGCAAGAAGGCCTAGTACTAGAAAATCTTATGCTGACAAATGGAAAAGATTCTGTGCCTGGAACCAATCACAAGGAATAAGCACAGCAATGCCCAATATTCCTCAGATTTTACAATACTTAACTGAGATGATTCACAAGGGCTTATCTTTTTCTTCCACAAAAATCCATGCCTCTGCCATTTCAGCTCATTACAACACAGATCCTCCCCTCTTCTCTCATCCTCTGCTAAAGCAGTACCTCAGAGGGGCCAAAAATGTAAGACCTCCCAAGAGAGCTCCAACCCCTGCATGGGACCTCAATTTTGTATTGGAAAAACTCACTCTCCCTCCTTTTGAGCCAGTTGCTACTGCAGACCGAAAATTTCTCTCCTGGAAAACAGCTTTCCTTTTAGCAGTTACTTCAGCTAGAAGGATTTCTGAATTACAGGCTCTTATGGCAGTGGAGCCTTTCATTATTTTTCATGCAGAAAGGGCGTCTCTCAGGACCAATCCATCTTTCATGCCTAAGGTGATATCCAGCATGGCTCTTAATCAGACCATTCATCTGCCAACTTTCTTTCCCAATCCACAGAACAAGGGTGTGCGGATTCTGCATTCATTGGATGTACACAGTCAACTTAGATTTTACTTAGGAAAAAAATTCTAAGGAAATCTGAACAACTACTGGTGGCATTTGCTGCAGGGGCTGAGGGAAAGGCTATTTCAAAGCAGACTATTTCCAAATGGATTAGCCATTGTATTCATTTCTGCTATATGCACTATGGTAAAACTATTCCCCAAGGGATCAGATCTCATTCCACCAGGGCTGCATCTACTTCTGCAGCCTTTCTCAGAGGTGTTCTTACCAGAGACATTCTAGAAGCTGCTACCTGGAGCCTAGTTCATACATTCACCAAACATTACTTTTACCTTTCTTCTCTAAATCCAGAGCTGGCTTTGCCACTGCTGTCCTGCAGGGCCTTATAGCTGGTACTAATGCTGTATAAATCCATCCTCCCAACCACCCAACCATAGCTTTGGGAATCTACCCAAATGTAATGACTGCAACAGTGAAACATGAAGAACATAGTACAGTTGTGTACACTTACCATAAATGTAGATGTTCGAGTGTATTCACTGTTGCAGTCCTGGTTACCCACCCTCCAGCCCCCGTTTTTTTCTCTTACTATACCTCTACTTTCTTTTACTATGCTTAAAAGCCTTTTTGGGTGTACTTGCTTTTGTTTGGAGGTAAACTTTTGTGTTTTAAATTATATATATATATATATATATATATATATATATATATATATATATGGATCTAGGACTATTGAATGAAAGTTCAATAGCCCAAATCCACAATACTCAAACGCACTTTATTGAAAGCGCTTTCACCGAAAAAGCGCTTTCATTAAAGTCCATTCAAAAAAAAAAAAAAACACTAAATCTTCTTTTATGCAGGGGGGCAAGCCCCCCTGCACTCCCATGTGGGGGGCTGTGCCCCCCACAACCCCTACTTTTATATTCTCACTCCAAGGTCGCACTACAGTGGGGAAAAGGGAATTCTCCCTTAACCGCACTGTAGTGTTACCGGCACAACCAGCATACATAACTGAAAGTGCTGTTTCAGTGAACAGCACTTTCAGTTATGTATGTTCGATGATTTCTACTTTGGCAGAAAGTGCAGTCAGGGATTTGTACGGATCCCATATATACACACATATATATATATATATATATATATATATATATATATATATATATATATATATATATATATATATATTTGGGGGCACCTGACATCTTGGGCAAGAAAAACTGATGTAATGGCGTCAGCTGAATGTTTTATACCCCTGACATCCTGACGTCATGGAAGAAGGGGCAGCAACTGTTGCAGGACCCAAGACTTTGTTAATCAGGCCAACTGAGGGCAACCTGCCAGCAGATTACCCAAATGTAATGACTGCAACAGTGAATACACATCTACATTTATGGTAAGTGTACACAACTGTACTTTTCTTATTGCACTGGTTAAGCTATTTGTACCTATGGGTGGATTATTTAATGAGGCTAGAAACAAGAAAGGTATTAAAATATAGCACATTATACCCTAGGTGATTGATTCAGGAAGTACATATATGAAATTTGCAATTTTGTTAAGTTACATATATTGGTTACTTATTTAATTAGTGCATAAATATATTCAACAAGAAAGTATTTAGAATTAGTTAATAGCAATGTTATGTTAAGAAATTGAATGGTTAATAGGATTTGTACACTACAAAAAGTTTTTATTTTGTGTATGATATCAGAGTCTGTGAAGGAAAAATGCCTAGGTAACAGATTGTTGTGTTGCATTAAAATATTTTGACTATTTTTCTGATCTTTTTTTATTTTTCAGTGTGTATTTGCTTTATACAGATTCAAAATAAGCAGATGTGAAGATCATGAGCCTCAGAACTACCACTGTCATCAGACAGACCTTGCTCTATCAGATTATTACGGGCAGTCAATACATTACATTATAAATGAACAATACTCTCTATGCATACTGTTTACCTAATGCTTGGCAGACAGTACTATGAATAGCTTCAACTGTCACCTTCTATATTAAGGAAGGAACAAATTATGTTCTCCATTTGGTAACTCGTTTTTATTTATTTATTTATGTATTTATTTATTTATTTATTTGACATTTGTTGACCAGGATAGTCCGACTGGGACAGAGCCCTTTTTAGTGGAGGTCTGGGGAGAAAAGCTCCCATGTACAGTAGATAGATAGATTACAAATTTCAGTAAATACGCAGTACAATGAGTAATGATTGTCAATTACATTTAAATAATGGAGGCAGGAAAGAGTTTATTACTAATACCGTTAGATTCTTATAAAAGTGAACATACACTCAAGGCAAGAAATAATGTTCTAATAGTGTCACATGCTTGAAGGGTAGCAGAAGGTGATGTAAGCAGGATCTGGAGGGGGTTGGAGGAGTCAGAAGCACTTAGTATTGAGAGATGGTGTATGATGTTAGGATCATAGTTAGCATACTGAGAGTCTTAGTATGAATGGTTAGGTAGCCTGTATGGAGTCAGAAAAAGTTATCTACTTACTGGCAGGAGGTAGGTAGGAGAGAAGATGCCTGAGGTATAAAGGCAGGAAGTGGGTGGCAGGAGGAGGGTGGGGAAGATGGAGTTAGTAAGGTGTAGAGAGGAAAGATGAGATGGGTAAGGATGATGGAGAGAGAGGGTGAGGGAGGTGTGATGTGACCCAGATTTGTATTAGGTTCAAGGGGGGAGGTTGCAGGGGCATATTGTGTGGTGGGTTAGGTAGTGTTTGAGGGAGATCTTGAATAAATGGGTTTACTCAGAGAACAGTGACAGGTCAAGGAGTGAAGGGCTATTCTGATCCAGTGACACCCAGAAAGAACTTTGAAATTGGGGCCTGTTGTCATCTAAGACACAAATGGTTCAAAGAATTAGGCAAATGACAGTTAGAAAAAATGTTATGATCATACTCCTCCATAAAATCCACAACAGACACATTTATGGGAAAATAAAGAACAGAGAATGAATAAATGTTGGAAGTAATAAAGACACCAAAGTGATGGAAATAGTCATATTGCAGCAGGGCAAGAATTTGTCTTCATCATTAAACGTGACAGTTCTATTATTTATAGATCAATTTCAACCACAAATAAGTGCATTGATAAGGAGCTGTGCATTACCTACATTCATTGTTAACTAAAACAGTTTACATTACTAGAGGTCTTCAGTGTTACAGAGCATCCTGCTGAGTTTCACCCATGCATACATTCAAACTGTAGCTATTTAGCTAATGAAGACTAAAAATGAATTGGATGATTTACCATTTGATAGAAGCATAGCACCATATCACTAATGCAAGGACAATAATAACCTTGTACTTTAACAAGTTCCTACCCATTTATTTATTTAACATTTGTTGACCAGGAAAGTCTTACTAGGACAGAGCCTATTTTCAGTGGAGGCCCAGGGAGAAACTCTCCAGATGCATGTTTTTAGAATGTGGAAGGAAACTAGAGTACCAGGAGGAAAGCCACACAAACACATGAACGTCATACAGACTCCACAGAGAAGTTGCCCCAGCTGAGAATCTAACCAGAGAACCTCTTGTTGTGAGGTGACAATTTTAACCACTGCACCACTGCACCACCCGGTATTGAATTGTCTTGCTGTACTTTCCTGATATTAATCACATGTGTGAACAGTGCAGTCTGGACAACAGCTGAGTAGTTGCACAACCTGAGTTTTAGTGAACAAATGGGGCAGATAACATTTATGACTGACAATATGTTTTTACTTGAGGCTGAAATGAGATAGGGAAGAACAAACATCCATAGCTGCAGCTGAAGCAGTTGGACTGGTTGCCAGTTAAGCTAAAGTGAAAAAAAATGGATTCCTGGAACCTTGGAGCTTCAGCCACTTAGGAGCCTATTTAGTAAGACACCTCCTTTTAGAACGCATAGATAAGGACCTGTTCATTTTGGTATTTTGTGAGTTATGCCTCTTTGGGTATGAATTATAGGGACATTCTTCATCCCCCTACCTAAGAAGTCCTTGTTTAGTGCATAAGGCAAAGTACATAGCTATTGTTTGCACCAGGTATTGTTATATACTTTAGCTATTTAGATAAATATTTTTTAAATTACGTACATGAATTGACCATGCTTGATTTTGACTTTAATATGTTGGGTGTACTTCTAAACATTCAAGTACAGAAATCTTGAATGGCTAACAATCAATGCCAAATGGTCAAAAGCCAAAACAGTGAAAAAAAAGCACTTACTTTTTTGCAGCGGTAGAAGGTCCCTGCAACCCCACCCCTCGCTAATTACATATACCAATACTGAGATCTCTCTGCAGTAAGGAATGGGTAAATTTCCCAGTTCTCACTGTGCACAATCTTGCATGAACGTAACACTGGCAGAAGCAGTCAAATGACTTTTAATCACTTCTGCCAGTGTTACTCACACTTGAGATTACAAATGTTTGATTATATGGAGTGTTTACATACATATGTATGTATATACATATATACATAGATATATTCCAGGCATGGGCATTAATGCCCTTCTAGCCTGCCAATATACCAAACCGTTGTTCCTATAACAGGTGTCCGGACTGTTCTTAAAAATATCTAAACTACTGCTTACTTTATTGTAATTTGGTACTCTATTCCATGCATGAGCTGCTCTTTGAGATCAAATTAGTACACTTCACTTTCCTCTATAATCTTCTACATAGGTTGTCTGATGATTCTCTAGTACTTTTTGATAACATTTTATGCTAGAGAACTTCAATGTTATGATATAGACCCATCTAAGACAGCCATGTAGGACACCCTGACTATAACCGAGAATTTCACCTCTCCAATTGCTGTATGATACTTGTCATGTCCTATTTGTAAGCCATGCAGCTATCAATTTTATCAAGAGTACATCGATACCTAGTTGTTCTAATTTATTGATTGGTGTTTCCTGAATGGCCCTATCAAATGCTGATGTGTAATCTGTATAAATTGCATCACAGCACAAATGTTCATTCATAGCTGTTACTATACTGTTATAGAACATCATGTTACAGGTGGTGACAGATCTATTTTCAACCTATTCCTGCTGCTATATAGTTTCAAGTCCTAACCATTCCAATTCTGACAATAGCTTATCCAATATAATCTTCTATATTATTTTCCCACAACAAGGAAGTAGACTTTTTGGTCTGTATGACTCTGGGTTTGAACTACCCCCCTTTCCCTTAAAGACAGGTTTAATAACTGCATATCTCTAATCTTGTGGAATATCCCCATATTTATATGACCTAGTAAATAATAAATATAATGGTACTGTAAGTTCTTGCTGAAGTGTTCTCAGGTCATTGTTACTAATGCAGCCTCCTCCCTGTGCTTTGTTTGGAACTAGTCTGTGCAGTTATTTTTCAATATAATCCAATTTGATTCCAGTTTCTACAGTTACCTGGATGTTACTAGGACAACTTATCACCCCCTTAGTGGAGCCAAACTATTTTGCATAAGATTTTGTAAATATATCTATAATCTGTTATGTCTGAGAATACATTTTAGAATCTACACGCAGTTTATGAATTCATATGTCTTTACTCCTTCCACATTTTATGTATGTATAAACTGTTTCCTATTATGTTCAATATTTTTATATACATTTTCTTCAAGTTTTCCTTGATCTTGTCTCACACTATGCTTAATTTTTGTCCAGCCTGTTTATTTCAGTTTGCAAAGTTGTAGTCCAACCTCTTTTCCATTTCTTATATTTTTTTGTCTCTCACCTTAATCAGGTATCTTGTTCTTACGGAAATGTATCCTCCTGATGTTGTGTGCCTAGACCTGATGTTAAACATTTTTATTTTGTTGTAAGTTCACCAAAGCAGATTCAAAAAATCCAGGTAGGCACCAAATGAATTCAAATAATTCCTTTATTCAGAACCACAGAATGATAACACACAAGCGCTTTTGCTCAGACAAATTCTGAGCTTTATCAAGTGACACCATGCTGTTAAATCAGGTGTCTTATATACCTTGAGAATCCTAGATTAATTAGGAAGCACTGCCAATTGACATTTTAAAGAGACTGTGCGCTTTTTCACATATTTAAAAATTCCTTTAAAACAAAATGTAAAATATATAAAACTAGTGGTAAAGTATGCTTAAAATAATGCATTGATGCATCTGTTACTGCTAAAAATGTTAACATAAAAATAAGCAAAACATTGTACACTATTTCCCTGATGTTTAACTTTGTAGTAAAACTTGCTGTGTGCAAAAATCTGCACTTCTTTTGAAAATTGAAATAAGATGGAATGACTTGACATACCAACTGTTGTTCACATAATTGTGATATAAAGCTAATGCCTAATGTGGGTATAATAGTATTTTCTTGGCCTCGTTGACAGCCCTGCTAGAAAAAGAGAACAGTGTATCTTGATTAAACTAAACTGTGCTGTGCAATAGGTCATTCCTTAACATAAACTTTGTGTGATATGCCAATCAGTAAAAAAGATGTCTGTGTGCATGGATACTTGTCATAAATAATTATATGAGGAATATCAAACTAAAGTCTTGCCCTTCTTAATTTCAATAGTGGCTTGATACTGATCATACCGTTAAGCCCAGGGGGTCTTCCAGCATCTAGCTTTAATTGCCAAAGGAGTTCTCAGTATTCCAGAGTTGATTCCCAATCACCCCCTGGCATCAGGCTCAACTTGTTCCAGTACCATAAATCTCAGTTTTATGTTTGGACAGGTCAGGGAGTGCTTGTAAAAAGCGTTGGTTTCCTTCTTTTTGTTTATATCATAAAAATGTTCGTATATCCGCTTACGGAATTCCCTTTCCGTTTTTCCTACATAGAAACTGTTACATGTGGTGCAGAAGCCTAAATAGAACACTCTCTTGCTACCACATGTAAAATGGCCTGCTGGGTAGATTTTAAACCTTCTGGATGGAATGGTGATGCTTTTTTCTTCCAAGATGGCGTGGCATTGGATACATGCCCCGCATTTGAATGTACCCTTTCTTGCTGGGTTGATTTTCCTTTTAATATTCTGCTTTTTTTCAAACATTTCCTTAAGATTGGCACCCCTTCTCCTTACAAATGAAGGTTGGTCAGGCAATAGCCCCCTAAACTCTTCAAAGAGGGCGAGTACAGGCCAATATTTTCTTATAGATTCCTCCATTTCCCTTGAATGCAAAGAATAGGTGTAGATAAAGCTGTTCTTAAATTCATTGGTAATAACAGGAACGGAACTGGCTGGTGTGCCCGTTCCCTTGCCCAAAAGGGGTGGGTAAACAGTTCCTCTTTTGGAGTTTACCTCCTCGACCAAGCGTTTAAAGAGGTCCAAAGGATAGCCCCTTTCTAGGAACAACCCTTCCAAAAACTTGACTTCTGCCATGTAGTCGTCATGTCCACTACAAATCCTACTTGCCCTGATGAGTTGTCCTTTGACGATGCCTTTTTCTGGAAAAAAGGATGTGCACTCTCAAATTTTCAAAAGAAGTGCAGATTTTTGCACACAGCAAGTTTTACTACAAAGTTAAACATCAGGGAAATAGTGTACAATGTTTTGCTTATTTTTATGTTATTAACATTTTTAGCAGTAACAGATGCATCAATGCATTATTTTAAGCATACTTTACCACTAGTTTCATATATTTTACATTTTGTTTTAAAGGAATTTTTAAATATGTGAAAAAGCACACAGTGTCTTTAAAATGTCAATTGGCAGTACTTCCTAATTAATCTAGGATTCTCAAGGTATATAATACACCTGATTTAACAGCATGGTGTCACTTGATAAAGCTCAGAATTTGTCTGAGCGAAAGCGCTTGTGTGTTATCATTCTGTGGTTCTGAATAAAGGAATTATTTGAATTCGTTTGGTGCCTACCTGGATTTATTGAATCTGCTTTGGTGAACTTACAACGAACTGTTCCATCCTCTGGCTGTGTGTGCATTTACTTCCTGGTTTGGTTCTTTGCTGTTTAATTGACTTCTAAACATTTTTATTTGTTTTTTTGCATTCAAACAATTCAATATGTTATATGTTATACAATTCCAATATGTTATATAAAGAAGGCTGGAATTTGCTTGCAAGTGAATGGGCTGCCATGTTATCTTTCGTCCTTTATGCACACAATGCCATTGCTACTTATGTAGATTTTGAAGGGTATTAATAATATGGATGGGTTGCTATGGTGGCATTGTTAATACCTTGGCATCATTGCATTTATTTATTTAATTATTTATTTATTTATTTTATTTATTTATTTTTTTTATTAATTTATTTAAAGTTTGTTGACAGCTTTTGTCCCATTAGGCCAGTGGCCTTTTTCAGAGGTGAACTGAGATGGCATTCATACTGACTAGGAGGAGTTTGGCCAGGGCACTGGGGAATGTTGCCTACTCTTTTGGATAACTGTTGTGGGATCTTTTACATCCATCTGAGCTGCCACCAACTCAGGTAGATGTGGCCCTTATGCTGCACTGCAGTGTCAGCATTAGAAAATTAATCTAACTAACTGGTGTGGGAAGAGAGCCCACAGTGTTCAGCACTAAAGATGAGTGTGCTACCTTCTTACACTTTGTTAACATAGTAGCTCATTTGGGTTCTTGGAAAGTTTTAGAATGCATTTGGTGTATAGACGTAAGACTTAGTGGTACAAGTGGGCAATTTTAACATTGGTATGGGCTCAGACTTGGACTCTACAATGCTAGAATCAGTTATGCACTCACCACTTAGAACTTACTAGGAGAACAACTTTATCTAGGGAAAGAATATAGCAATATGAAGGACTTTGAGCAATAGTGTAGAACCCTGCCTAAATAACACTATCACTTCTGTTAATGCACGCCAATTGCTGTGTTATTAATTCCTAATAAATGCATATTACTTACATGATCACTACACAGAAGGTAGGAAATGAATACCCATAATGGAAGCTGTTCCTGACTGCAGCAATTGGTGAATGTTATAGTAGGCTCTTACAGCTGTCCTTCCAGTATATAAGGATGACACTAGTAAACCTTTTGATATAGTGCTCTCTGTCTTTCTCTTTTTAATTTCCCCAAATGTTTTGGGTTTTTATGGGAACAGATCTTATTCCTAAGTCCAAGCTTGGTTAAAGTTCATAAAATTAGTTCTTAAGTTCATGGGACGATACTAGGCTGTTGGCCTGGAGGCCCTTATAAGCCCAGTCAAGAATTTCACCCATGTTCCCACAAAGTCAGCACTTGTTTTCACTGTCCAGCAGGGACACAGGTGGGATCCCAGGGGTATATTTTCTGTTTCCCATCTAGTCATCCAGGTTCCTCTTAAAGAGGGCTAGTGAGGTACTCTGCTTGACATGGAGAGGGAGTCTATTCCACAGATGGGGGAGTCGTTGGGACACAAACCTGTCCTGCCAACAAGTTCTACTAATGCCACAGACCAGATTGAGACCTTGTGTGTGGGTTGCTCGAGTGGAGATTGACTTATGGATATGCAGAAACTCCATCAAGGCTGAGTCTGAGATGGTCTTGTATGCCCAACTCGGGTCACCTCTGAGTAGTCTGTATGAGACTGAGTAGAGGGACAGGGCTTTTAGTCTATCTGTATAGGATAGCTGTTTGAGACCCTGGATTTTCGAGGTCTAGAACCTCTGTGGTATCTCCAACTGCTGCATGTGCTTAGCAAGGTATATGCTAAAGTGGACATTGTACTTGATAATGGGTCTGATAAGGAAGGAGAACAGGGATGTTATGACCTCCTTGTTCCTAGATGAAATAATCATACTTATGAGGTGGGCCATGTAGAAAGCCTTCCATACAATGGAGGCAACATGGTGATCAAGAGCCAGGTTGCTATCAACCTGGGTGCCCAAGTCCCTCACAACTGATTGTGTGCTTAGTACATTGTTATTAATGTGATAATTAGTTGGGACACCATTTTCCTTAAAGTGGATAATGATGCATTTATTGGCATTCAGTTTGAGGCCATTATCAATAGTCATTCATTTGGTTTAGGCCCTCTTGCAGGATTATCACATCACTAAGGGAATTTATGACAGTGCCCAGCTTGCAGTCATCTGCAAACATGGTCAGCCAGAGACCTCTGGTTTTGGCTTGCACCTCAGAAAAGTATATTCCAAACAACAGAGGCCCCAAGACCGATCCTTGGGATACATTGCTTATTACATGTCTACTATTAATGATGGCTTCCCCTATTTTCACTGAGTGAGTTCTATCAGTGAGCCAGTTAGCTACGCATCTGGTAACATATGGGTTGATGCCTAGCTGGGAGAGTTTAATCTATTATGCCCGAGTGAGGAATAGTGTCAAAGGCTTTGGCTAGGTCAAGGTAGGTGGTGTTTACTGTCTTGCTCTCAAGCATGGCTTTGGTGACTGTTTCAAAGAAGGTGACCAAATTTTACAGGCATGATCTTCCTTTGACAAAACCAAACTGTGTGGGATCAAGCATTTGGAGGTTGCCAATGTCCTTGTTTATAAGGTTCATGATAATGCATTCCATGGCCTTGCAGATCAGGCTAGTTAGGCTAATTGGCCTATATCTGCCTAGGTCAGTGGACGCTCCACCTTTGAGCAAAGGGATGACAGTGGCTGTCCTCCATTCTGCTGGGACAAAGCTGGTGCATAGGCTTTGGTTGAATAAGGTGCTTACTGGTGCTGAGAGCTCTTGCCTGAGTTCATGTAGGACACAGCCAGGGATGTTGTTGGGTCCCATGGAGGCTGAATATTTTACCTTTGAGAGGGCATTAATAACCTGCTCCATGGTGATGAGGGGGGCAGGTGTTGGAGATGTCCTTGTTTACTGATGGGGGGACAGGGGGGTGAAGTTTTCATTGAACTTGTCTGCTAGCAGGTTGGCTATATCTATGGCATTTGTGTATGTGGTATTCTTGATTGCCAATTCAGAGCAGATTTGGGAGTTACCTTTGAAGTTTTGGAAGCCTGCGAAGGCCTTATGATTGTCCTTAGTGGATGTAGAGAATTTGGACTCAAAGTTAGCCTTAGAGGACTTCACCAGTGAACTTATTTGCTTGTTCAGACTTGTTCAGGCAAAGGAGAGATCATACCTCTCAACTGTACAGATTTTTGCAGAATGTCTAGATTTTTACCTACTATTTTTAGTCCGTTTTTCATATAAATGCAGTTTTCTGACAGACATTTGAGTTTCAGACTTCATACCCTTCAGAAAATCCATGCTAATGGAAAACCTGTTATTCTATCAACTTTCTAAGTTTGTAAGAGCAATATTTAAAAATATTCCTATTTTTGGGCCTTTGTCCTACTTTTATTTATGGCTTTGGCCAGATTTCTTGTTCTAAGAGGTTGAAAGGTATGGCTGAGAGATTGCTTCAAACTTGGCACGTGCACCTTCTTGGTCTCCAACAGCAATTTTTTCCTTTTCTTATAGAGTCTGTTTATTGTTGCTGTCCACCAGACAGGTTTAGAGTCTGTTTATTGCTGCTGTCTACCAGACAGGTTTAATCTTCCTTGAGGAAGATGATTTGGTCCTGTAAGGTATTGCTGAATCCATGCAGCTATATAGTTGCTCATATAGTTTTTTGGCGTAGACTTGGACATTAGTGCTTGATTCAAATGAAGGCATGGTGGCTGTGAAGCTGCTTAAACCTGCTCTCATGAGGTTGTAGTCAGCTTTGGAAAAGTTTTTTTGTTCGACCCTGGCAAGGGGTGGGGGGATCAGGGGGATGGTGACTTTGAAAGTGATTGATTTATGGTTGGATCTTACCAAGGAGGATGACACTGTAGGGGTTCTACAGTGGCTACTCATGTTGGTTAGTACCAGGCCAGGATATTTTCACCTCTTGTGGGGGTGTTGACCAGGTGATCCAATGCACTGGCGTTGACAAAGTTGAGGAATCCCTGGGCATTTGTGTTTGAACTAGAATAGGTCTTCCACTTTATGGTTTGGTAGTTAAAGTTGCCCAGGATCAGGGTAGATGGTTGAATCTTGATGGATTCAAGTAAGTCCAGATAGGTGGAGTCATGTTTAGGGGTCTGTAACTAGCTATGATTTGAATAGATGTGTTGTCAATAGTTAACTGCACCTATAGTGTCTCCTGTGCGTCATACTGTTTGACCAGCCTGGAGGTGTGTAAGTCTTTGATAAATATTGAAACTCCACCTCCTTTGGCCTTGTAGCTGTCTGTTTGGGGTCTGAAAGTATGGTAGGACAAGTAACATGGTAAGGCTGGGATGCTCTCCACAGCTTTGAACCAGGTTTCAGTGACTGGACAAATGTCAGCATCTTCCAGGGTGAGGAATAGATGCAATGAGTACAGTTTCATGTTAAGACTCCTAGCGTTTAGCAGCAGGACCTTTAAATTTCATTTAGAAGAACTTTTCACGTTGGTAATATTGTCCTCATGACTTTGCCTAAAAAAGACACTATGGTGGTGGCAAGAGCCTTTCCAGTAGCCTGAAGCTCAGAGGAGACAGATGAAGGCCATCTCTGGCAAAGCATTGTGGTCTGACAATCATGTCTTCCCAGGCTGCCAGGTACTGGATCTCCTTGGAATGACACCAGAAACTAAGCCAATTGTTAAACTTAATCACTTTCTGTTTGTGCTGAGGCATCATTCTGGGTGATGATAAGATGCTGCTTAAGGCTAGGGGCATACCTGCCTGGGACACATATTCAGTGAGCTCAAACATGTCTCTCTTCATATAGTCCAGAGAGGTATGTCTCAAGTCATTCACACCAACATGGGCTATGACAGAGTCATAACAGTACCTGTTGTTGAGAGACTTGAGTTAGTGAGTGATATGGTGAATTCTAGCACCTGACAAGAAATTTACCATGACTTTCCCCTTGTCTAGCCTGTTGAGGGGCACATCTGTGTGCCTCATGCTAGAGTCTCCTATGACTAGTATGTTGGGTTTGTGGCTGGACTTTAGAGACTGTGTGACGCAGGCATGTGTACTATGTGTGGTGCTTGGTGTGGTGGGTTGTGATGTGTGTGTGTGCTTTTGTCTTGGAGGTCTCTTTTGTTTAGGTATGTTTTTGTTGAGAACCTCCACATATGTAGGAATGTGCTGTAGATATATGGATGGTGTTAGAGGTGTGGTGTTTGTAGTGTTTGTGCAAACAAACTTCTCAGTGCCAGATATATTGGCTTGTGATTGAGACAGCAAGGATTCTAGGTTCTTCATCTTATTGCATCTCTCACATTTTGTATTCCTAGGTGGTAAAATAAAAGGGTTGCCCGTGTACATGAGGCTGTTGCTACACTGTCTCAGGATGCCCATATCAAGAAGACTAGCAGGAGAAACCACAGGAAATTGTCCATCCATGGTTGCCAGAATCTGTGTTAAAAGATTATAGAGTGGATACTATCAGAATAGAGTACCTATGGGTGTGAGTAGGGCTGGATAAAATTACAATAGTTGCAAGGGAGGGTGTCAGTTACACAGGAGTGCTGGTAAGTGAAAAAAATGCAACTGAGATACCTAGCAATGGGTTAAAACAGAGCAGTGGCAGTGCGCAATGAGCAAACAAATGCAACACCCTGCAAACACAGGGTATAAATACCAGAAAAGATGGAGGAATCTAGACGCTCGAATTACTACCAAATCCTGCTAGCCCCTGCTCTTTCAACCAATCACTCATGCTAGAGGTCAGGCAACCCTGTCACTCTCACTTACAGTGAAGACAAGACAGTACCAGCAGAAGATAGCTGCCAGAAACACAAAAAACTCAACAAGCAAAACAACCATGCCCAGATAACAGCAAGCCTCTATCCAGACTATACTACCTGACTAGAACACAGAAACCTCACAGAAAATGCACAGAAAAACACAGATAGAGCACTCACAAACAGAAAATACAACTCTCAGTATGAAAAAGCAGTTAACATTTAAGTAATTCAATAAAAATGCAATTACAGTAATGGAACAGTATCTAGCAATGAAAATACAGCTAAAACTGTATAAAACAGTGCAGAAATGCAGTGAAACAGTAGAAAAGCTTTATGAGCCTGAGGTATTTTCTGCTTTGTCACAGTGATGAATCACCACTCATCATACTGGTAAAAACAAAAAATATTGCTTCAGTCTTTGATATTAGTTAAATGTATTCTTCTCAGTATCCAGAGTGTACTCAGAAGTACCTCATTTTGCAAATCACACAGGATTACATGTTTTGGTTGCAAATTTAAGTAAGATTGTAATTTTTTTATTAGTTATACTGCTGCTACAACTATTGAAACTACCTGTGAATTTTTCTTACACATTCCTTTTGTTTCTCTAGGAAAGTTTGGTATTTTGCGACTCTGTGTCTCTTGATGCATGCAGCACTGCAATTCCCGTGTAGCAATTTCAATGATTAATGTTAATTCTGTCTTTTTTTCTTGGATTACTATAGCTGGTTTTCTAGTATTTATTTTTTCAAATGTTGGTAATGGACCCTCTCATGTGATCCATACTTCATCCCTGTCAGTAGTGCTTTATGATAAATGTTTTCAGTGCTTCTAATTTACTTCTACATTGTCATGTTTGCACAATCCCCAGCACAACAGTCTTGCACATTGCTGTGCCTTTCAGTATACAGACTCTTGACTGTATGACTCCCAGCAATAAGATGTTCATCTGTTTCTAGTTGACAAAACATGCATTTGTCTATTCCCCACTTTTTCAATAGACTTTGTAAGCCAATGTTTACATAGCCTACTATCTTGGACCATTATTAGGCTTTCATCTTTCAGTTTAAATATGTCTCTGCTTAATCATTCCTTCTTCAAATATTTGTTTACATATAGTTGTTCTAGACATTTTCTACACATGCCATATTTGTGGATTTTCAAGTTTTCTTTCTTTTTTCTTCTAGACCTATAGGTTCATAGGTTCATACTAGGCTAACTGCCCTTGTGAGCCATTTTAAGCCTAGCCAATTATCCCCTGTGAGATTCAAACCCTGTACCTTGTGTTTGTAAGGCAAACACCTTAACCATTTGGCCACCTTCCAAACCTTTTATATTCTTTCTTCTGTTTTTGGCACTTTGATTCCTGTCTTCTTTTGGTTTGAATTCCATTCCCAATTCTTTTCTAATTTCTTCTGCCAAACTAAGCAAAGATGTCATTTTAACCTGCTTTTCTTCATGCATTAGAACATGTTCTAAGTTTGGAACTGTTGAGTTAGCAAATATATATGCAATTCTGAATTACAGACCTAGATATGTAATGAATTCCAAGGAGAACATTACGTCCTTCAGACCAAGGGGTGCATAATCTTGGTATGAAGCATTTTCTCTTGTCTAATTGATTAAATACTGTTTGGGGACAGTCAGTCAGACCAGAGTCTTAAATTGGAACAGGAGAGGCAAAGTGATTTATAGCTTGGACTTTATTCCTAAATGTCATGGCAGTCTTTATCATTAGCCTTAATGTTCTGACATATTAATTACTGTGCTTTGTTCTTATTTGATTGCTTACTGCTGACCTTACATCTGTTCCCAAATATTTATATACCCCCTACAGCTTAAGCACCATTATATCACATGTCTGTCCCAAGTTCAGGGGCGGCTCTTGCTATTGGACTACAGAACTGCAGCCCTCCCAACTGTAAAACAAGAAAAAAATTAAACAAAATATAAAATAAAATAACAAAAAGAAAATACTAAAACTTTAAAAAGCAACCATGAGTCCCAGAGCATCGCGCATGCACACTCACAGCATTTCCTGATATTTGGACTGCTGGTGAACCAGTCTAGAGCATGCGCACAGAATCCAGACTGTCTACACTAGCAGTCCTGATTACAAAGGTGACATGCACGTCTACATTTTCCCAGCAGACTAGAAGGGAATGAGACTGCAACATCCACAGGTAGGGTGGTCTTGCGGGACAGATAGGATGAGCCTTTGGTGCTCTTGTGGGAGGGGCTTGCCTACTGCATGAATTTTAACAGCTTGGCTAGCAATGATGGTGCACGAATGGATTGAACAGTTGGGTGATGACAGACTTTGCTGCTTTTGATGAACAGACTTTGCAAGTAAGAGGTGTTTTCTGATTTTGATGGATGTTTGCAGGTAAGAGGTGTGTGCTTGTGTGTGTATGTGATGCCCCGGTCACTACATGGTGGTGGGTAGAGAATAAGGATTGAACCCTGTATCTTGGGCCCAAATAGCAAGAGCCTGAATTCCCTACCCACCACCATTTGTAAAATAACTGCAGACTTTTGTCTCATATTTGTTCTGTTCCTCATAAAATCTGTGGTTTCTGTATTTTTGTTTCTCAATGCAGTCAGTTATACACTGGTGTGGTGGTAGCATTGTTGCCTATGAGCTACAGGTTGTCAGGTTTGATTCTTGGCTGGGATGCCTTCTATGTGGAGTCTACATGCCCTCCCTGTGTTTGTGTGGGTTTGCTCTGTCTGGAGTGTTTCTTCCTCTTCCAAAAAATGGCTTTTGTTTCAAATCAGACTTTCCTGGTTAACAAATGTTAAATGAATAAAAATGACAAGTACTGGAATTTCAGACTTCATATTCTTCAGAAAGTACATGGTAAAACAAAACCTATTGTTATAGCAAGTTTCTAAGTTTATAAGATGGATATTTGAAATTTGTCCCTATTTTTTGGACTGTATTCCCCCATTATTGGCTTTGTCCTGTTTTTTTTGTGCCAAGGTTGAGAGCTATGCTGATAACTGAACTCACTGAATATGTTTGGGGGCTGTATTCCCGCATTACTGGCTTTGTCTATGTTTTTTTGCTAAGAGGATGAGAGCTATGGTGAGAACTTAATTCACTGAATATGTTTGGGGGCTGTATTCCCCCATTATTGGCTTTGTTCAGCTGTTTTGTGCTAAGATGTTGACAGCTATAGTGAGAACTGAATTCACTGAATGTAGCCATTTAAGTTTCAGTCTTCCTCTTTCGTAAAATAGATGATTGATTTGGCATAGTGGTATGTTGCTCTGACTGTTGTGCACAGAGTCCTGGGGCCAGTTCTTGGCAGTGAAATGTATGGTGGTAACACAGTATTGTATTCTAGCAACTTTCCAACATTATACAAGCAATGTTTAAAATGTGTCCCTGTTTTTTGGTCTTTTGCCCCCCCCCCCAAATTTTAGCTTTTTCCAGACTTCTTGTGCTGCAAAGTTCAGAGACACAGCTGAGTGTCAAGTAGATTTTACAAGAAGCTGAGAGCTGCAGCGGTACAAAAGTTTAGTGATGCTTATGCTGAATTGGATTGCATTGTTAATAGCACAACAGGTAGTGAACTTGCTTTTGATGCAGAAGGCTGTGGGTTCTACTCCCACAGTAGGTAGATCCATTGCTGATACTGTACTCTATTGCAAAGGGGGTGGATGATGCAATCCTTTTTGGTGAAAATACCTAGTAACTCTGAACCTGTTATCATTTTGCCATCCATTCCCTATTGCAATATTACCGGCTTATCGTTTTTTAATGAAACATAGGTAATTTATTCCTCACGGGCAACAGACACTTTATTTGTAGATGAAACAATGTAATTTAAAGTTGTCTGCTAGCAGTAACCTCTTCATTAGTTACAGATTTCTTTAATGTGGAATTATTTAGATGACCTTTACTTCTTCAGAGATTGTGCATATTTACTGATACTGGTGGACTGTAGAAGTAGAAGTTTAGTAGACTTTTATGATAGAAATGTTCTGAATTGGGCAATTTTGTTGTTATTGGTGAATGCATTTCTTCATTGTTTACTAGAAAAATATTCTGAATTGGGCAGTTTTGTCATTATTGGTGCATGCATTTTGTTTCATTGTTTACTGAAAAAATGTTCATAACAAATTTAATATGCTCTCTACAACTGTACTATATTGTACAAGGAATATAATTTAATAAAATCAGAAAGGTATATCAAAGACCACATGTATGTTTCATGTGCAAGGGACCTATGATTTGAAAACAGTCCAAAGTTAATCTTTATCTGTCAATGGCAAAATGTATTTTCTTTGAATGTGGGTTTCAATGTTGTTTCAATGAATGTGAGTTTCAAGGGCAGAGAAGTTTTAATGCTACTTCTGTTTTCATTGTGAGATTGCATTGCTTTGTTTAGCAGATGTCTTAGTGTTTGTGCTGTAAAATGCAAAATAAAACTTTCAAATGAAGTCAGAATCATTGTAGAAGTAAATCAGTATGCACACTAGTGTTTATGGTAAATGGGGTGAAATAGCCAAGTAATGGTTCATTGGAATAGCTGAAGGGGGGAGGCTCCATTCGACTATGATTTTGTGAGGGAGAAGGGCGGCAAACTCAGACATCCCCGGCTGAACTATACCTCTCATCTGTCCAGATTTTCACAGAATGAATAGATTTTTGCTTCTTATTTTTAGTTTGTTCCTCAATAAATGTGTGGTTTTCTGGCAAATAATTTAGGAATTAAGTCACTAAATAATGACAGACACTGAGTTTCAGACTTCATAACCTTCGGAAAAATGCATGCTAAAGCAAGACCTGTTATTCTTTCAACTGTCTCAGTTTATACAACAATTTTTTGTACTGTTTATAAGTATATTTGGCCTTGTCCAGATTTCCTGCATTAACAGATTGAGATGTATGTGCAAATAAATTGCTTTAAAAAATTAGGCATATCCAAACCTCTCAACTGTCCCCGATTTTGGCTCAAAATGTTGCTCTTCCCCTAATAATCCCACAGCAAAATGGCAATTTTGGAAGAAAACATGGTGTGTTTACAATTAAGAAATAACTGTAATAATCAGAGTTATAGATTACTTTTATTTCAGAAATGCATGTAGATTCTTTTATTTTGTCAGCTGCTTAAGTCAGCAGTACTAATATTGTGTCCCTTCTTTTACAGGTTTCCAGCTGTATTGTGTGGCTATTTTATATTTTTGCATCACATTTTGGTCCATTTTTCATAAAATTTTGTTTTTTTGTCAAATTAGTAGCAAATCATTAAAGACTGAAGTTAGAAAATAATGATATACATTTGTGTTTCAGATTTCATACCCTTCAGAAATTCATGCTAATGCAAGACCTACTACTCTATTACCTAAGTTTACAAGAGCAATATTTAAAATTGTCCTTATTTTTGGGCCTTTTCCAACTTCTATGTATGGCTTTGTCCAGATTTCTTGCTCTGAGGTTGAGAGGTATGACAAATGTGTCAGGGCCATCACAATCAGCCAGAGACATTTCAAATTGTGACATACTTGTTACACCCCACTGCCCCATGTAGTGTGACTCTGGATGTGTCTAAGCAAGGCACGGAGCAGTTATGTAGTGCAAATGTGCATAGTATCCCTCCATCCAAGGTAGACACAAGTACTACTTTTATTCTGTCCTTGATTTTGCAGAATGTCCTGGTTTGTCATATTTTTATACTGTTGATTTATGCTTATTATTACTCAGAAAGTGCCTGTTGCTCTGTGTTTAAGCAGCAATGCTTTAATGACCATCAGGTAAGCTTGTCTGAGATTGAAAGATGCAAGTAAGCTTTAATAAGCATACTGTTAAAGAATTGCCAACAGTGAAAGCCTTTCTGTTGCCATGCAGAAAATACTTGCATAACTAGATAATGTATAAGCCTTGGGTATTGAAATGCATATGACAGTATTTGTAATAAAGGACAGGATTACATTATTTTAAGAAAATCATTACATTTGTTGGAGACTTGCAGTCATCTTTGCAGGCTTTACCTGTAAACCAAACAGAATCTATTGTGTGTGGTCCATTACCTGTACAGTAATCCTTTAAGCAATGTATCTTCAGCTTGTTTCTTGTTTGCTTTTCATTTTATACTTTGATCATGTTTTCCCCATGAAACAAGTAGATAGTTGTTGTCAGGCAGCAGGTCTTTGTTGGAAAAGAAACATTTTTACCAGTGGGGTATCACCGAGATTGCTACTTTCAGCATGTTACTTGGTACTTTAATAAAGCTGAATATAAATTATAATTAGAACTGCAGTGCAAGCAGAAGTGGTTTGCGTTGAATGCTGCTTGTTTTTCTTGTACTTGATTTTGACTGGCATTCCAGTAATGTATTTAAAAAGTAATTTATTTTTTCATGCCTCACAGCCTTTTTGTTTCCATCTAGATATTAAGTAAGCTGTCATGCAGCTAATGCATTGAAATATTCTTTTACACTTCACATTGTCTTGACTGGACTCTCATAATGATGGTTTGGCACCCAGGGCTGCGTATTTAATTAAAATTCCAGTTTTTGTGGTTTTGAATATAGCTCCTCCCATTTCTAGTTAACCACACTCCTTCCCATTGACCCCACCTATTCAACTGTCTCCTGCAGCCCCCCTTCGCCTTGAACTCACCAGCTGCCACTGATATATATATATATATATATATATATATATATATATATATATATATATATATATATGTATATATATATATATATATATATATATATATATATATATATATATATATATATATGAATAAATATATGAGCCTGGGAAAACTGCTGTATTAGAGTATTAAGTGCAACATTTTGTTATGCATTCAGTTTCAGGTGTGACAGTAAAGAGGCCTACAGAGTTCTAGGGACATACACAACTGGAAGACAAACTAGTAGGAGACTTCACATAGCAACCAGTCTGAAGCAGGAGCACCTTGGGAGATGTAAGGGTTAATACCTATGAAAGAGATAGGATTCCTCACCTATTGGTTTAAAGAAGCTTTAAAAGAGTCCACAGGATAAAAGTTGATGAAAGCTGTTCTTGAAATCCAAAGTTTGAAGTTATCCCTGCCATAAAATAATATGGAGCTTGTTATTCTGTAGGCGAAAGACTTATGGAAATTGCTCTAATGGTGTAGTAAAGCCTATGACAGCTACCACTGACTGTAAGTACTGTTTGCTAGAAAAACCCTATATGACGGAATATTACAACAGCAAATTGAAACTGGGAATAATAGTTGTAAACAGACGGGATTTTTGTTCCTATTACTCACCAGGTTTTGCTGCAAAAAATAATAATTTTATCTCTATAAATAAACCTCATTTTAAAACAAAGAAAACATTTGCATTTGTTACTTTTCTTATTGGGATCAATGTTAAATGCTACATTTGTGGTTACAGCAAGCAGAAGAAAAGAACACTTTGTTAGAATCTTTGATTTTTTTTTTTAACTGTGTAAAAACAGTTTGCCTAGATTATTTCATAAATCCCCAGAAAGGATTGCAGTATTTCTGAGTGAACAGGAAAACCTTAAAGTGATATGTACTGAAGGAAAAATTGACCTGGAATGTGTGCTCCTCTCAAACCATGGGATAAGCATAAAAAAATCATTGCACCAAGACACTGATTTGCATTGGCCAAAGGGATCGTCATAGCAGCCAGAAGGGCTTTCTTGAGAAATTATTTTGTTATTGTGAAGTCAAAGCCTTTGTGTAGCTGTTTTTCTGTTGATGAACTTTTACATATGAAATATAGCTGTTGTACTTTGTCCAACATTGAAGAGATATTCAAAACCTTATTAGACTCTAATAAGGGTTTATAATATATTTATTTATTTATTTATTGGCATTTATTAACCGGGTTTGCCCAACTGAGCTTGTGGCCCATTTTCAGTGGAGATCCGAGGAGAAAAGCTCCAGTAGTACATTTTTAAACAAATATAATTTTAAACAATATTGATATAATAGCAGTTACAGCAAAAAGATTCACATATGTTGAGTTACATGCATAAAGTTAAAGTTGCATTAAAAAGAAGCTTAGTAACATCATTTTACATTGATATAGTTCAAAAGGTCAACAATAAAACATTTTTGTTTGTATAAAATTATGCAAATGCATAGTAAACACATTGGAAAGAGAGGTGTAATGAGGTACTAAGTATGGACCTTTTGAGGGTACATAAAGGGAAGGAAGACTAGGTGGGGTCATGGCAAGGGCAGGTTCTGGAACTGAGAAAATAAGCTTTTATTTCATTTTTAAAGTGTGAGGTGTGGGAGATTGAACGTAAGTCAAGGGGAAGTTTGTTCCAAGCGTGGGCAAGGGAGTGTTTGAAGATTAGATTGCCTACTGACCTTTTTGGGTGGTAGACATCAAGTAATTGTTGGTTAGAAATACGGAGGGTCCGGGATAGGATATAGATGGAGACTAAGGAAGATAGACATGGACAGAAGGAGGTTTTATAAAGAATAGAGTGTAGCATATGAAATTGATAAGATAGCAGAAATTGGAGAAGTTCAAGCCATTGAAGAGAGTTTAAAGAAATGCAGTGGTGTGAGTTGAATGGGGAGTTAGTAATGAATCTGGCTATTTTATGGTAAGTCTGTTGGAGTTTGTTTAGAGTGGAGGCCTGGATATTGGTAAGAACTTGGGCAGTATATAAGAGGGAGGGGAGGAGGAGTGCCTGGCCCAGGGTAAGTCTTGATTCAGGGGTTAGGAATTGTTTGTTTCGATATAGTAGACCTAGTTTCTGGTTTGTTTTTTATAATGTTGTTCTACTGGTGAGTGCGCCTTTTAATTTATCTACAATTATTTTCCTGAGGTTCTAGCAACAGTTTTAAAATAAACAATTTTTTTATAATGAGTTCAGCTACAGCTCTTCAAGAGAAAAATGCTGCAACTAACAAACTTGCTATACCCCTTTCATAAAAAAATGCTTCTCAACCTCCTGGAAAGAAATGTATTCACTGACCTATGCTTGTTCAGTCTTTATAAAACAGCTTCTCACCATAATGACGTAGCCATAGATCTCACATTTATCATCTCAAAAACAAGTACATGATTCAAGAAATGAGGAACAGAACATGATATGGAAACTTACATGGTGACCCTCAAGAGCTATGGAATTAGATAAAACTGGTCAAAGACTGAGTGGGCCAGGATGCTGTCCTCACATTTAACTGAGGATTCTCTAAACGTGCACAAGGATCTTGATGTCCAAGACTACCAGAGGGTATAACAAGGCATTTTGGAAGAAACTAGAGCATCACCATAGGTAGATCCTCCTAAGTTTCATTGGTGAGTATTCAGTATAGACAGACTGACAAAGTCTCAAATGGCTGATTGAATGCATATTTTAAAACTTTTGCTAGAACATCAGGTAAATAATTGTAGATAAATTAAAAGGTGCACTCACCAGTAGAACAACAAAATAATTCTTCTAGAGTAACTAAGCAACCCTCAAACTTTTGAATAGCTAGTTTTTTTTTTTTTTGGTATACTGTTGTTAACTGAAACTGCAAGCCTTAGGTCATACATGCATGCACCAAGGGCTAATAAGAAGCTTTCATGTAAATGTGTTTCTTTGTCTGCAGAAAAGAAAAAAAACACTGTCTGATATAATTTGTTTTAGGTGTTGCAGAAAAAAGCACTTAGCAAAATACTGTAAAGTTGCTAACAACAATACTATACCTATAGGAATTATTAATCTTAGCCAGCCAATTGTACCTAGAAGCATGCCTGAGGATTGGGAACCTATGAAATATGATAATGCTGAACTTTTAACTACTAGTAAACAGAGTACTGTATTAATATAAATCATGATACGAGTGTATAAAACAACTAGTAAACAGTACTGCAGTAATATATGTACATAGTAGCAAAAGACAGTACCCCATAATACTGGTAGAAATACATACATTTTTAGATAAAGTTTTCATCCAGTATCTCTAGTGCCTAAAAATGCAGTATGTGATAATTGGCCAAGACTTTACCCAATTTTAAATGGCTATGGAAGGCATGGAGGAAGCCCAAACATGCATATTGCCAGAAGTACATAACCCAAATAATAAAAAGTATTTTGGTCTATAGCACACAAAAGGAACTAAGATTGTACTCTGGGTGGAAGATTTAGAAAAGTCTGATAATAATTCTTCACAAAAGGCTCCAGTTGTTTATATAACAAAATAAGTCAGTGTGGAGACTGACTGGGAAGGAAATGTAGTTAAAAATATACTAAGGGAAGTAAATGTGAAAACTGTGAAGAGGTATATACATACCATACTGCTGAAAAAGGGAAAGGTGCACTTGAATAGTTTCACACTTTGACCTTCCAGAAAAAAAGCAGAGAGACAGACAGAAAGCAAAGCAGGACTCTAAGGGTAAAGGATATAAGAAAACTGCTGAAGCAGAGGAATGGAAACTGCAAGTGCTCCCAGTTCATAGGTTCATAGGTTCATAGGTGTGTACTAGTCTAATGGTCCTGGAGCCTTCACAAGCCTACTCCAAAAAAAATTGCTCAGGCACTGTGCCGCCCGATATTAGTTCACAGTGCCCATATCTAGTAGTGCAACTGGAATGATCCCTGGAGTGAACTTTCTGTTAACCATCCACTCATCAAGATTTCTCTTGAAGAGGGCCAGTGAGGTGCTCTGCTTGACATGAATGGGAAGCTTATTTCAGAGTATGGGCAGTCTTTGGGAGATGAACCTGTCTTTCCAGTATGTTCTGTTAATTGTGATAATGAGGTTTTGATCTCTGGAGCATGTTGCATAGGGGGATTGGGATTTCTTTAGGTGTAGCATTTCTAGTAGGGCTGGGTTGGACATGGCTTTGTAAGTCAAGCAGAGATTACCTCTAAGTAGACGATAAGAGACTGAGAACAGCTGAAGTTTCTTGAGTCTGTCCATGTAGGAAATGTGTTTATGGCCTAGGATTCTTTTTGTGAGGTACTTTTGTGTCATTTCCAGCTGTTGTAGGTGTCTTGTCAGGTACATGCCAAACAGGGCATTATATTCGATGATTGGGCTAATGAGGGATGAGTAGAGAGGAATGATGGCCTCTTTCTTCCTGGATGAGAAACCTTTGGTTATAAGATGTGCCACGTAGAAGGACTTTCTGACCACTGTGGCAATGTGGTGGTCAAAGGTGAGGTGGCTGTTGACCTGGGTGCCCAGATCTCTTTTGGCTCCTTCAGTGTTCAGTGGGCTCCCATCAACATGGTAATTCATGGGGAGTTTTTTTCCAAAGGGGATGATAATGCATTTTTTGACATTAAGGTTCAGACCATGGTTCTGACACCAGTCATTGGTCTCACAGAGTCCATTTTGTCGGATGTCTGCATCACCTGGGGAGTTGATAATGACTCCTAGCTTGCAGTCATCAGTGACCTTGGTCAGCCATAGTCCTTCTATGTTGGCCTGGACTTCTGAGAAGTCGATGCCAAACAGGAGAGGTCCCAGGCCTGACAGTCTGACTTGGAATCCTCAACTTTCACTCTGTGGGTCCTGTCAGTGTGGCAATTTGCAACCCACCTATCTATGTAGTGACTGATGCCTAGTTTGGTGAGTTCATCAATGATACCTGAGTGTGGTATGATATCAAAGGCCTTGGCCAGGTAGAGGTAGCTGTATGCACTACCATACCCTCATCCACAGCCTTGGTGACTGCCTCGAAGAAGTCATCCAGGTTCAGCAGGCAGAATCCTTGACAAAGCCAAACTGTGTGGGTCAAGAGTTTGGAGACTGCCTATATCTTTGTTTATATTCTCTTGTCTAATTGATTAAATACTGTTTGGGGACAGTCAGTCAGACCAGAGTCTTAAATTGGAACAGGAGAGGCAAAGTGATTTATAGCTTGGACTTTATTCCTAAATGTCATGGCAGTCCTTATCATTAGCCTTAATGTTCTGACATATTAATTACTGTGCTTTGTTCTTATTTGTTTGCTTACTGCTGACCTTACATCTATTCCCAAATATTTATATACCCCCTACAGCTTAAGCACCATTATATCACATGTCTGTCCCAAGTTCAGGGGCGGCTCTTGCTATTGGACTACAGAACTGCAGCCCTCCCAACTGTAAAACAAGAAAAAATTAAACAAAATATAAAATAAAATAACAAAAAGAAAATACTAAAACTTTAAAAAGCAACCATGAGTCCCAGAGCATCGCGCATGCACACTCACAGCATTTCCTGATATTTGGACTGCTGGTGAACCAGTCTAGAGCATGCGCACAGAATCCAGACTGTCTACACCAGCAGTCATGATTACAAAGACGACATGCACGTCTACATTTTCCCAGCAGACTAGAAGGGAATGAGACTGCAACATCCACAGGTAGGGTGGTCTTGCGGGACAGATAGGATGAGCCTTTGGTGCTCTTGTGGGAAGGGCTTGCCTACTGCATGAATTTTAACAGCTCGGCTAGCAATGATGGTGCACGAATGGATTGAACAGTTGGGTGATGACAGACTTTGCTGCTTTTGATGGACAGACTTTGCAAGTAAGAGGTGTTTGCTGATTTTGATGGATGTTTGCAGGTAAGAGGTGTGTGTTTGTGTGTGTATGTGATGCCCCGGTCACTACATGGTGGTGGGTAGAGAATAAGGATTGAACCCTGTATCTTGGGCCCAAATAGCAAGAGCCTGAATTCCCTACCCACCACCATTTGTAAAATAACTGCAGATTTTTGTCTCATATTTGTTCTGTTCCTCATAAAATCTGTGGTTTCTGTATTTTTGTTTCTCAATGCAGCCAGTTATACACTGGTGTGGTGGTAGCACTGTTGCCTATGAGCTACAGGTTGTCAGGTTTGATTCTTGGCTGGGATGCCTTCTATGTGGAGTCTACATGCCCTCCCTGTGTTTGTGTGGGTTTGCTTTGTCTGGAGTGTTTCTTCCTCTTCCAAAAAATGGCTTTTGTTTCAAATCAGACTTTCCTGGTTAACAAATGTTAAATGAATAAAAATGACAAGCACTGGAATTTCAGACTTCATATTCTTCAGAAAGTACATGGTAAAACAAAACCTATTGTTATAGCAAGTTAAGTTTATAAGATGGATATTTGAAATGTGTCCCTATTTTTTGGACTGTATTCCCCCATTATTGGCTTTGTCCTGTTTTTTTTGTGCCAAGGTTGAGAGCTATGCTGATAACTGAACTCACTGAATATGTTTGGGGGCTGTATTCCCACATTACTGGCTTGTCTATGTTTTTTTGCTAAGAGGATGAGAGCTATGGTGAGAACTGAATTCACTGAATATGTTTGGGGGCTGTATTCCCCCATTATTGGCTTTGTTCAGGTGTTTTGTGCTAAGATGTTGACAGCTATAGTGAGAACTGAATTCACTGAATGTAACCATTTAAGTTTCAGTCTTCCTCTTTCGTAAAATAGATGATTGATTTGGCATAGTGGTATGTTGCTCTGACTGTTGTGCACAGAGTCCTGGGGCCAGTTCTTGGCAGTGAAATGTATGGTGGTAACACAGCATTGTATTCTAGCAACTTTCCAACATTATACAAGCAATGTTTAAAATGTGTCCCTGTTTTTTGGTCTTTTGTCCCCCCCCCCCAAATTTTGGCTTTTTCCAGACTTCTTGTGCTGCAAAGTTCAGAGACACAGCTGAGTGTCAAGTAGATTTTACAAGAAGCTGAGAGTTGCAGCGGTACAAAAGTTTAGTGATGCTTATGCTGAATTGGATTGCATTGTTAATAGCACAACAGGTAGTGAACTTGCTTTTGATGCAGAAGGCTGTGGGCTCTACTCCCACAGTAGGTAGAGCCATTGCTGATACTGTACTCTATTGCAAAGGGGGTGGATGATGCAGTCCTTTTTGGTGAAGATACCTAGTAACTCTGAACCTCTTATCAGTTTGCCATCCATTCCCTATTGCAATATTACCGGCTTATCGTTTTTTAATGAAACATAGGTAATTTATTCCTCAAGGGCAACAGACACTTTATTTGTAGATGAAACAATGTAATTTAAAGTTGTCTGCTAGCAGCAACCTCTTCATTAGTTACAGATTTCTTTAATGTGGAATTATTTAGATGACCTTTACTTCTTCAGAGATTGTGCATATTTACTGATACTGGTGGACTGTAGAAGTAGAAGTTTAGTAGACTTTTATGATAGAAATGTTCTGAATTGGGCAATTTTGTCGTTGTTGGTGAATGCATTTCTTCATTGTTTACTAGAAAAATGTTCTGAATTGGGCAGTTTTGTCATTATTGGTGCATGCATTTTGTTTCATTGTTTACTGAAAAAATGTTCATAACAAATTTAATATGCTCTCTACAACTGTACTATATTGTACAAGGAATATAATTTAATAAAATCAGAAAGGTATATCAAAGACCACATGTATGTTTCATGTGCAAGGGACCTATGATTTGAAAACAGTCCAAAGTTATCTGTCAATGGCAAAATGTATTTTCTTTGAATGTGGGTTTCAATGTTGTTTCAATGAATGTGAGTTTCAAGGGCAGAGAAGTTTTAATGCTAAGTCTGTTTTCATTGTGAGATTGCATTGCTTTGTTTAGCAGATGTCTTAGTGTTTGTGCTGTAAAATGCAAAATAAAACTTTCAAATGAAGTCAGAATCATTGTAGAAGTAAATCAGTATGCACACTAGTGTTTATGGTAAATGGGGTGAAATAGCCAAGTAATGGTTCATTGGAATAGCTGAAGGGGGGAGGCTCCATTCGACTATGATTTTGTGAGGGAGAAGGGCGGCAAACTCAGACAGCCCCGGCTGAACTATACCTCTCAACTGTCCAGATTTTCACAGAATGAATAGATTTTTCCTTCTTATTTTTAGTTTGTTCCTCAATAACTGTGTGGTTTTCTGGCAAATAATTTAGGAATTAAGTCACTAAATAATGACAGACACTGAGTTTCAGACTTCATAACCTTCGGAAAAATGCATGCTAAAGCAAGACCTGTTATTCTTTCAACTGTCTCAGTTTATACAACATTTTTTTGTACTGTTTATAAGTATATTTGGCCTTGTCCAGATTTCCTGCATTAACAGATTGAGATGTATGTGCAAATAAATTGCTTTAAAAATTAGGCATATCCAAACCTCTCAACTGTCCCCGATTTTGGCTCAAAATGTTGCTCTTCCCCTAATAATCCCACAGCAAAATGGCAATTTTGGAAGAAAACATGGTGTGTTTACAATTAAGAAATAACTGTAATAATCAGAGTTATAGATTACTTTTATTTCAGAAATACATGTAGATTCTTTTATTTTGTCAGCTGCTTAAGTCAGCAGTACTAATATTAAGTGTCCCTTCTTTTACAGGTTTCCAGCTGTATTGTGTGGCTATTTTATATTTTTGCATCACATTTTTGGTCCATTTTTCATAAAATTTTGTTTTTTTGTCAAATTAGTAGCAAATCATTAAAGACTGAAGTTAGAAAATAATGACATACATTTGTGTTTCAGATTTCATACCCTTCAGAAATTCATGCTAATGCAAGACCTACTACTCTATTACCTAAGTTTACAAGAGCAATATTTAAAATTGTCCTTATTTTTGGGCCTTGTCCAACTTCTGTGTATGGCTTTGTCCAGATTTCTTGCTCTGAGGTTGAGAGGTATGACAAATGTGTCAGGGCCATCACAATCAGCCAGAGACATTTCAAATTGTGACATACTTGTTGCACCCCACTGCCCCATGTAGTGTGACTCTGGATGTGTCTAAGCAAGGCAAGGAGCAGTTATGCAGTGCAAATGTGCATAGTATCCCTCCATCCAAGGTAGACACAAGTACTACTTTTATTCTGTCCTTGATTTTGCAGAATGTCCTGGTTTGTCATATTTTTATACTGTTGATTTATGCTTATTATTACTCAGAAAGTGCCTGTTGCTCTGTGTTTAAGCAGCAATGCTTTAATGACCATCAGGTAAGCTTGTCTGAGATTGAAAGATGCAAGTAAGCTTTAATAAGCATACTGTTAAAGAATTGCCAACAGTGAAAGCCTTTCTGTTGCCATGCAGAAAATACTTGCATAACTAGATAATGTATAAGCCTTGGGTATTGAAATGCATATGACAGTATTTGTAATAAAGGACAGGATTACATTATTTTAAGAAAATCATTACATTTGTTGGAGACTTGCAGTCATCTTTGCAGGCTTTACCTGTAAACCAAACATAATCTATTGTGTGTGGTCCATTACCTGTACAGTAATCCTTTAAGCAATGTATCTTGAGCTTGTTTGTTGTTTGCTTTTCATTTTATACTTTGATCATGTTTTCCCCATGAAACAAGTAGATAGTTGTTGTCAGGCAGCAGGTCTTTGTTGGAAAAGAAACATTTTTACCAGTGGGGTATCACCGAGATTGCTACTTTCAGCATGTTACTTGGTACTTTAATAAAGCTGAATATAAATTATAATTAGAACTGCAGTGCAAGGAGAAGTGGTTTGAGTTGAATGCTGCTTGTTTTTCTTGTACTTGATTTTGACTGGCATTCCAGTAATGTATTTAAAAAGTAATTTATTTTTTCATGCCTCACAGCCTTTTTGTTTCCATCTAGATATTAAGTAAGCTGTCATGCAGCTAATGCATTGAAATATTCTTCTACACTTCACATTGTCTTGATTGGACTCTCATAATGATGGTTTGGCACCCAGGGCTGCGTATTTAATTAAAATTCCAGTTTTTGTGGTTTTGAATATAGCTCCTCCCATTTCTAGTTAACCACACTCCTTCCCATTGACCCCACCTATTCAACTGTCTCCTGCAGCCCCCCTTCACCTTGAACTCACCAGCTGCCACTGATATATATATATATATATATATATATATATATATATATATATATATATATATATATATACATATATATATGAATAAATATATGAGCCTGGGAAAACTGCTGTATTAGAGTATTAAGTGCAACATTTTGTTATGCATTCAGTTTCAGGTGTGACAGTAAAGAGGCCTACAGAGTTCTAGGGACATACACAACTGGCAGACAAACTAGTAGGAGACTTCACATAGCAACCAGTCTGAAGCAGGAGCACCTTGGGAGATGTAAGGGTTACTACCTATGAAAGAGATAGGATTCCTCACCTATGGGTTTAAAGAAGCTTTAAAAGAGTCCACAGGATAAAAGTTGATGAAAGCTGTTCTTGAAATCCAAAGTTTGAAGTTATCCCTGCCATAAAATAATATGGAGCGTGTTATTCTGTAGGCGAAAGACTTATGGAAATTGCTCTAATGGTGTAGTAAAGCCTATGACAACTACCACTGACTGTAAGTACTGTTTGCTAGAAAAACCCTATATGATGGAATATTACAACAGCAAATTGAAACTGGGAATAATAGTTGTAAACAGACGGGAATTTTGTTCCTATTACTCACCAGGTTTTGCTGCAAAAAATAATAATTTTATCTCTATAAATAAACCTCATTTTAAAACAAAGAAAACATTTGCATTTGTTACTTTTCTTATTGGGATCAATGTTAAATGCTACATTTGTGGTTACAGCAAGCAGAAGAAAAGAACACTTTGTTAGAATCTTTGATTTTTTTTTTTAACTGTGTAAAAACAGTTTGCCTAGATTATTTCATAAATCCCCAGAAAGGATTGCAGTATTTCTGAGTGAACAGGAAAACCTTAAAGTGATATGTACTGAAGGAAAAATTGACCTGGAATGTGTGCTCCTCTCAAACCATGGGATAAGCATAAAAAAATCATTGCACCAAGACACTGATTTGCATTGGCCAAAGGGATCGTCATAGCAGCCAGAAGGGCTTTCTTGAGAAATTATTTTGTTATTGTGAAGTCAAAGCCTTTGTGTAGCTGTTTTTCTGTTGATGAACTTTTACATACGAAATATAGCTGTTGTACTTTGTCCAACATTGAAGAGATATTCAAAACCTTATTAGACTCTAATAAGGGTTTATAATATATTTATTTATTTATTTATTGACATTTATTAACCGGGTTTGCCCAAATGAGCTTGTGGCCCATTTTCAGTGGAGACCCAAGGAGAAAAGCTTCAGTAGTACATTTTTAAACAAATATAATTTTAAACAATATTGATATAATAGCAGTTACAGCAAAAAGATTCACATATGTTGAGTTACATGCATAAAGTTAAAGTTGCATTAAAAAGAAGCTTAGTAACATCATTTTACATTGATATAGTTCAAAAGGTCAACAATAAAACATTTTTGTTTGTATAAAATTATGCAAATGCATAGTAAACACATTGGAAAGAGAGGTGTAATGAGGTACTAAGTACGGACCTTTTGAGGGTACATAAAGGGAAGGAAGACTAGGTGGGGTCATGGTAAGGGCAGGTTCTGGAACTGAGAAAATAAGCTTTTATTTCATTTTTAAAGTGTGAGGTGTGGGAGATTGAACGTAAGTCAAGGGGAAGTTTGTTCCAAGCATGGGCAAGGGAGTGTTTGAAGATTAGATTGCCTACTGACCTTTTTGGGTGGTAGACATCAAGTAATTGTTGGTTAGAAATACGGAGGGTCCGGGATAGGATATAGATGGAGACTAAGGAAGATAGACATGGACAGAAGGAGGTTTTATAAAGAATAGAGTGTAGCATATGAAATTGATAAGATAGCAGAAATTGGAGAAGTTCAAGCCATTGAAGAGAGTTTAAAGAAATGCAGTGGTGTGAGTTGAATGGGGAGTTAGTAATGAATCTGGCTATTTTATGGTAAGTCTGTTGGAGTTTGTTTAGAGTGGAGGCCTGGATATTGGTAAGAACTTGGGCAGTATATAAGAGGGAGGGGAGGAGGAGTGCCTGGCCCAGGGTAAATCTTGATTCAGGGGTTAGGAATTGTTTGTTTCGATATAGTAGACCTAGTTTCTGGTTTGTTTTTTATAATGTTGTTCTACTGGTGAGTGCGCCTTTTAATTTATCTACAATTATTTTCCTGAGGTTCTAGCAACAGTTTTAAAATAAACAATTTTTTTATAATGTGTTCAGCTACAGCTCTTCAAGAGAAAAATGCTGCAACTAACAAACTTGCTATACCCCTTTCATAAAAAAATGCTTCTCAACCTCCTGGAAAGAAATGTATTCACTGACCTATGCTTGTTCAGTCTTTATAAAACAGCTTCTCACCATAATGACATAGCCATAGATCTCACATTTATCATCTCAAAAACAAGTACATGATTCAAGAAATGAGGAACAGAACATGATATGGAAACTTACATGGTGACCCTCAAGAGCTATGGAATTAGATAAAACTGGTCAAAGACTGAGTGGGCCAGGATGCTGTCCTCACATTTAACTGAGGATTCACTAAACGTGCACAAGGATCTTGATGTCCAAGACTACCAGAGGGTATAACAAGGCATTTTGGAAGGAACTAGAGCATCACCATAGGTAGATCCTCCTAAGTTTCATTGGTGAGTATTCAGTATAGACAGACTGACAAAGTCTCAAATGGCTGATTGAATGCATATTTTAAAACTTTTGCTCGAACATCAGGTAAATAATTGTAGATAAATTAAAAGGTGCACTCACCAGTAGAACAACAAAATAATTCTTCTAGAGTAACTAAGCAACCCTCAAACTTTTGAATAGCTAGTTTTTTTTTTTTTGGTATACTGTTGTTAACTGAAACTGCAAGCCTTAGGTCATACATGCATGCACCAAGGGCTAATAAGAAGCTTTCATGTAAATGTGTTTCTTTGTCTGCAGAAAAGAAAAAAAACACTGTCTGATATAATTTGTTTTAGGTGTTGCAGAAAAAAGCACTTAGCAAAATACTGTGAAGTTGCTAACAATAATACTATACCTATAGGAATTATTAATCTTAGCCAGCCAATTGTACCTAGAAGCATGCCTGAGGATTGGGAACCTATGAAATATGATAATGCTGAACTTTTAACTACTAGTAAACAGAGTACTGTATTAATATAAATCATGATACGAGTGTATAAAACAACTAGTAAACAGTACTGCAGTAATATATGTACATAGTAGCAAAAGACAGTACCCCATAATACTGGTAGAAATACATACATTTTTAGATAAAGTTTTCATCCAGTATCTCTAGTGCCTAAAAATGCAGTATGTGATAATTGGCCAAGACTTTACCCAATTTTAAATGGCTATGGAAGGCATGGAGGAAGCCCAAACATGCATATTGCCAGAAGTACATAACCCAAATAATGAAAAGTATTTCGGTCTATAGCACACAAAAGGAACTAAGATTGTACTCTGGGTGGAAGATTTAGAAAAGTCTGATAATAATTCTTCACAAAAGGCTCCAGTTGTTTATATAACAAAATAAGTCAGTGTGGAGACTGACTGGGAAGGAAATGTAGTTAAAAATATACTAAGGGAAGTAAATGTGAAAACTGTGAAGAGGTATATACATACCATACTGCTGAAAAAGGGAAAGGTGCACTTGAATAGTTTCACTTTGACCTTCCAGAAAAAAGCAGAGAGACAGACAGAAAGCAAAGCAGGACTCTAAGGGTAAAGGATATAAGAAAACTGCTGAAGCAGAGAAAGGGAAACTGCAAGTGCTCCCAGTTCATAGGTTCATAGGTTCATAGGTGTGTACTAGTCTAATGGTCCTGGAGCCTTTACAAGCCTACTCCAAAAAAAATTGCTCAGGCACTGTGCCGCCCGATATTAGCTCACAGTGTCCATATCTAGTAGTGCAACTGGAATGATCCCTGGAGTGAACTTTCTGTTAACCATCCACTCATCAAGATTTCTCTTGAAGAGGGCCAGTGAGGTGCTCTGCTTGACATGAATGGGAAGCTTATTTCAGAGTATGGGCAGTCTTTGGGAGATGAAACTGTCTTTCCAGTATGTTCTGTTAATTGTGATAATGAGGTTTTGATCTCTGGAGCGTGTTGCATAGGGAGATTGGGATTTCTTTAGGTGTAGCATTTCAAGTAGGGCTGGGTTGGACATGGCTTTGTAAGTCAAGCAGAGATTACCTCTAAGTAGACGATAAGAGACTGAGAACAGCTGAAGTTTCTTGAGTCTGTCCATGTAGGAAATGCGTTTATGGCCTAGGATTCTTTTTGTGAGGTACTTTTGTGTCATTTCCAGCTGTTGTAGGTGTCTTGTCAGGTACATGCCAAACAGGGCATTATATTCGATGATTGGGCTAATGAGGGATGAGTAGAGAGGAATGATGGCCTCTTTCTTCCTGGATGAGAAACCTTTGGTTATAAGATGTGCCACGTAGAAGGACTTTCTGACCACTGTGGCAATGTTGTGGTCAAAGGTGAGGTGGCTGTCGACCTGGGTGCCCAGATCTCTTTTGGCTCCTTCAGTGTTCAGTGGGCTCCCATCAACATGGTAATTCATGGGGAGTTTTTTTTCAAAGGGGATGATAATGCATTTTTTTACATTAAGGTTCAGACCATGGTTCTGACACCAGTCATTGGTCTCACAGAGTCCATTTTGTCGGATGTCTGCATCACCTAGGGAGTTGATAATGACTCCTAGCTTGCAGTCATCAGTGACCTTGGTCAGCCATAGTCCTTCTATGTTGGCCTGGACTTCTGAGAAGTCGATGCCAAACAGGAGAGGTCCCAGGACTGACAGTCTGACTTGGAATCCTCAACTTTCACTCTGTGGGTCCTGTCTGTGTGGCAATTTGCAACCCACCTAGCTATGTAGTGATTGATGCCTAGTTTGGTGAGTTCATCAATGATACCTGAGTGGGGTATGATATCAAAGGCCTTGGCCAGGTAGAGGTAGCTGTATGCACTACCATACCCTCATCCACAGCCTTGGTGACTGCCTCGAAGAAGTCATCCAGGTTCAGCAGGCAGAATCCTTGACAAAGCCAAACTGTGTGGATCAAGAGTTTGGAGACTGCCTATATCTTTGTTAAGCAGATTCATGATGATCTGCTCCATAGCTTTGCATAACAGGCTTGTCAGGCTAATGGGTCGATAGTTCCCAGGATCTGTAGTTGCTCCCCCTTTTTGGTGTGGGATGACTGTAGCAGTGCACCATTCATTAGGGATATAGATTGTGTCTGTGGAAGAGAACTTGCAGTTGCACTTTTTTAAACAGGATGAGCTTAAAACTTCACGAGAATCCTGATGAAAATAATGCTATCTTGCCTGCCCTTCAGATAAGCCATGCCAATTTTAAGAAGGGTAGTGAGAATATGGCAATAAATAGACAAGAGTGAATAATGCAAGAGTAAGTGTGGAAAGAAGGGAACAAAACAGCTTTGCTTTATATCAATATCTAGAAATAAGACATGACCTGCTCTACTGGATAATAAAAGGCAAAGAACAAATACTGAGTCAGTTATTAGTTTAGTTCCAAAGCCTTTTGAAATACTTATGTTGAGGTCATCAGATAGTCACTTTTTTGGTGTCCATGGGTAGGATTTTTGCTAAATTTTGACCTAGTGTTATGAATGAGAGAGACAACATTTGTACAACTTGCCCTGAATGTCAAAGAACAACAGGCAGTCTGGGATTTAACAATCCTTTGATACGTTTACCTATTGTGGAAGCCATTATATGAGAGAGTAGCACTGCACACTGTCCACTTGTAAAATTAAGTAAGTGTTAGCAGTACACTCAGATGATCACTTGGCAATGCAACATTTCCAGAGATAGTGCTTCCATGAAGAAGTAATGCAAAGTCCATAGTAAAGGAACTAGTGCCGCTCTTTTCTACAGTTGGAATTCCCTAAGAAATTCCTGAAGACCAAGATTCCCCAATCATATGTATTGTGTGAAATCTGACAATATTTAAAGTGAAACAACTAAAGCCATTGGTATACCATCTTCAAGCAATGGGTTAGTTGAGCACATTAATAAGACTTTAAAATATGTGTTATAAAGACTGTTAGCTTCTCTTTGCTGTAAGAAAAGAAGACTATGCCTCAGCTGGATTTATACCATTTTAACTGTTACATAGCAAACATCCTTGATGCTTTGCTAAATACAGGAAAGGGTTGTAGGAAAACACTCTCTTTAAAAGTCTGATATAACATGTTACAGACCTGGAAAACAGAATAACAACTACAATGCATTTTGTTAAAGAACTTAGGGAAAGACCGCTGGGGACAAAACCAGTGGCGGCTGGTGACTTCAAATCAAAGGGGGGCTGCAGGAAATAGCTGAATGCGTGGGGTCAATGGGAAGGGGGTGCAGACAAGTAGAAAGGGAAGGAGCTATGCTCAAAACCACAAAAACTAAACTTTAATTAAATATGCTGCCCTGGGTGCCAAACCCTCATTATGAGAGTCCAATCAAGAGAAATGAAGTATAAAATAATAAAAATATTTCAATGCATTGGCAGCTTGACAGCTTATTTAATATCTAGATGGAAACAAAAAGGTTGAGAGGCATGAGAAAAATAAATTACTTTTTAAATACATTACTGGAATGTCAGTCAAAATCAAGTATAAGAAAAACAAGCAGCACTCAACTCAAACCGCTTCTCCTTGCACTGCAGTTCTAATTATAATTTATACTCAGCTTTATTAAAGTACCAAGTAACATGCTGAAAGTAGCAATCTCTGTGATGCCCCCACTTGTAAAAATGTTTCTTATCCAAAAAAGACCTGCCGCCTGACAACTATCTACTTGTTTCATGGGGAAAACATGATCAAAGTAAAAAATGAAAAGCAAACAAGCTCAAGATACATTACTTAAAGGATTACTGTACTTGTTATGGACCACACATGAATGGCATTCTGTTTGGTTTACGGGTAAAGCCCTCAGATCACTGTAAGTCTCCAACAAGTGTAATGAGCTTCTTAAAATAGTGTAATCCTGTCCTTTATTACAAATACTGTCATATGCATTTCAATACCCAACGCTTATACATTATCTAGTTAAGTATTCTCTGCATGGCAACAACAGAAAGGCTTCAATGTTTGCAGGCTTATTAAAGCTTATTTGCATGTTATGATCTCAGACAAGCTTACCTGATGGTCATTAAAGCATTGCTACTTAAAACACAGAGCAACAGGCACTTTCTGAGTAATAAGCATAAATCAACAGTACAAAAATATGACAGAAACCAGACCATTCTGCAAAATCAAGAAGAGATGAAAAGCCACTGTAGTACTCTACCTTGGATGGGGGGATACCCTGTACATTTACACTGCATAACTGCTCCTTGCCTTGCTTGGACACATCCAGAGTCACTACATGGGGGAGTGGGGTGCAACAAGTATGTCACAATTTGAAATGTTTCTGGCTGACTGTTATGGCCCTGACACATTTGTCATACCTCTCACCGTCAGAGCAAAGCCATACATAGAAGTGGGACAAAGGCCCAAAAATAAGGACAATTTTTAAATATTGCTCTGATAAACTTAGAAAGATAATAGAATAGTAGGTCTTGCATTGGTATGAATTTTCTGAAGGATATGAAATCTGAAACCCAATGTCTGTCATTATTTTCTAACTTCAGTCTTTAATGATTTACCACTAATTTTCCAAAAAAAAAACAATTTTATGAAAAATGGACCAAAAATGTGATGCAAAAATATAAAATAGCCATACAATACAGCTGGGAACCTGTCAAAGAAGGGGCACTTTTTTAATAATAGTACTGCTAACTTGAGCAGCTGACAAAATAAAAGAATCTACATGCATTTCTGAAATAAAAGTAATCTATAACTCTGATTATTACAGTTATTTCTTAATTATAAACCCTCCATGTTTTCTTCCAAAATTGCTATTTTGTGGAGGGATTATTAGGGGAAGAGCAACATTTTGAGCCAAATTCGGGGACAGTTGAGAGGTTTGGCTATGCCTAATTCTATAAAGCAATTTATTTGCATGTACCTCTCAACCTGTTAATGCAATAAATCTGGACAAGGCCAAATATATTGGGGGAACATATAAACAGTACTAAAAATTGCTCTTGCATAAACTGAGACAATTGGTAGAACAGGTCTTACCTTAGCATGCATTTTTATGAAGGTTATGAAGTCTGAAACTCAGTGTGTTATTATTTAGTGACTTAATTCCTAAATGAGAAAACCACAAATATTATGAGGAACAAACCAAAAATAAGAAGAAAAAATCTATTCATTCTGTGAAAATCTGGCAGTTGGGAGGTATAGTTCAGCTGGGGCTGTCTTTGAGTTTGCCGCTCTTCCCCCTCACAAAATCATGGTCGAATGGAGCCCTCACCCCTTCAGCCATTCTAATGATCCATTACTTGGCTATTTCACTCCATTTACCATAAACACTAATGTGCATACTGCTTTACTTCTATGATGATTTGGATTTCATTTGAAAGTTTTATTTTGCATTTTACAGCACAAATACTAACACATCTGCTAAACAAAGCAACACAGTCTCACAATGAAAACAGGCTTAGCATTAAAAACTTCTCTGCCCTTGAAACTCACATTCAATGAAACAGCATTGAAACCAACATTCAAAGAAAATACATTTTGCCATGGCAGATAAAGATTAACTTTGGGCTGTTTTCAAATCATAGGCCCCTTGCACATGAAACATACATGTGCTCTTTGATACACATTCCTGATTCTACTAAATTATATTCATTGTACAATACAGCACAGTTATTAGACGGCATTTAAAATTTATTGTTTTGAACATTTTTCCAGTAAACAATGAAACAAAATGTATGCACCAATGACAAAACTACCCAATTCAGAACACTTCCATCATAAAAGTCTACTCAACCTTCTACAGTTCACCAGTATCAGTAAATATGCACAATCTCTAAAGTAGTAAAAGTCATCTAAATAATCCACATTAAAGAAATCTGTAACAATGAAGAGGTTGCTGCTAGCAAACAACTTTATATGTCACTGTTTCTTCATCTACAGATAAAGTGCCTGTTGCCCTTGAGGAATACATTGCCTATGTTGCATGCATTAAAAAAAATGATAAGCTAGTAATATAGCAATAGGGACTGTATGGCAAACTGATAACAGGTTCAAGTTCATAGTTACTACTCTAGGTATCTTTGCCAAAAAGGACTGCAGCATCCACCCACTTTACAACACAGTACAGTATCAGCATTGAATCTATCTACTGTGGTAGTAGAACCCACAGCCTTCTGCATCAAAAGCAAGTACACTACCTGTTGTGCTATTAATGCAAGCAGACTTAGAATAAGCAGCACTAAAGTTTTGTTCCCCTGCAGCTCTCAGCTCCTTGTAAAATCTACTCGACACACAGTTGTATCTCTAAACTTTGCAGCACAAGAAATCTGGAAAAAGCCAAAATTTATTGTGGGGGTCGGACAAAAGCCCAAAAACCAGGGACATATTTTAAACATTGCTTGTATAATAAAGCACAAATGGAAGAGCAATAATCCACAAAACAAATGCTCAATCAAGTATATAAAGTAAAACACATCCAACAAGTAGCTGATAGAGTGACCAAGGCAGCATACAAACTCTTTCTTTAAAACGTTTATTATAACATACAGGAGGTAAGCGCTTTCACATGAAAATGCTTCTTCAGACCTATATAACCAACATAAAATCAGAGCTATATATATGTATATATATATATATATATATATATATATATATATATATATATATATATATATATATACAATAAAAATTCAAAAACACCCAATAACAAGGCTCTCTTAATTATATTCAATATTGCCCTTAAAATCATAGTACAACTTGAAACTTCCCAAACAAGCATGATAATAAAGGACAACTCATTCTGCCAACAAAAGAAATATTACCAAAATAATACAGCATTACAATGCAGCATTATAGTCTTAGCCCGACATTTATTTAGGTATTCTACATTTCTTTAAGAAGGGCTTGATGGAAGCCCGTTCATTAAGTTCAGCACCTCTATCAGCTCTTAATATGATCATCCAGTTAGTCTCTCTAAATTCTGTGTGATTGCGTATATCACCCATTCGTAAACTTGGGGTAATAATGTCAATAACTCTAAATATAAACTGATGTAACTCTCCATGTTCCATGACATGTTTAGAAAGGGCATTGCATTCAATGCCCTTCCTAATACTATACATATGCTCCCTAATTCTTTCACATAGGGACCGATTAGTCTTCCCTACATAAAATGATTTCCATAAAGTACACTGAGTGAGATACACAACATTAGAAGACTTACAATCCGCATTCACATTAAAAGAAAAACTTCTATTCAAATCCGGATGATCAAAGGTCTCAGACGTATTAATGAACTCACAGAAGTTACAGCCTCCACACGGCAAAGTAATTCCTGTATTTGAAACCTTCCTACTCAAGCTCCTTTCACTTCAAAGTATTCTCTTCAAATTCAACTTATTCCTAAAAATAAAAGAAGGGCTATAACCAACAATATCACCTATCTCAGGATCTAGTTGTAAGATCGACCAATGCTGCTTAAATATATCACAGACTATTCTTTGATCTCTGGTAAAGAATAAAGGGATTCTCACCAAATCAAGTTGTTTATTCATAACAGCTGGTAATTCAACCAACTCAGTGGGCCAAGGCCCATAATAAGGGGCTGCTGACCCTTGTCTAAGAGTATTTAGGTCAGCCCAATTAGCTAAGATTTCATTTGTCTGATATCCTCATGATACTAACCTCTGTTGCAGTTACCCATTTTCAGACTGGAAACCTTCAAAAGTTGGATTAAGTCACAAAGCTCTAATACCCTGACCACGTATCAGATTATGAAACACATAGTTAGGATGCATACTAGTTCTACTAAGTAAGGTATTCCTAAAACAAGTTTTACGAAAAAACCCTGTATTAATTAAAGGTCCAGGAAGTTTCTCAATAAATAACTCTAGAAATTCAATTGTTTCTCTCGAGGAAGTCATGGTAAATTTCAAACATTCACATAATTTATTAATCTCCTCGAAAAATTTCTCTAACTCTGCATCTGTGCCACTCCAAAGGAGGAATACATCATCAACAAAACGTCAATAGAAAATAACATAAATAGCAAATGCCTCCACTTTGAATAATACTTCCTCCTCCCAGTGTGCCAGAAACATATTGGCGTAGCTATTGGCACAAGACGTGCCCATAGCTACGCCATGCTTCTGGATGAAGAAATCATCCTTGAAAATACAAATATTATTTTCCAGCACAATCTCAAAAAGGAAGCAAATCAGCTCAACCTTAGTTGGATCATAATTACTGTGTGCCTTCAAATATTCCTGTGCATAACACAGCCCTAGTTCATTTGGTATCCTAGTGAACAATGACTGTATGTCCATTGTCACGCAAATCATATCTTCCATGTTCTCAGTAACCTGAATACATTCATATAAATCTAAGAGGAACTGTTTGGAATCCTGTAAGACCACCCTATTTAAATTAATTACTGGTCTCAAATGTTTTTCTATAAATATAGATAGGGGTTCAGTAATCCAACCACCACCAGAAACAATCGGGCGCATAGGAGGATTCAACAGATATTTAGGGACTTTTGGAAGTCCGAAAGATAAGTTAAATACTGTTAATAACTAGGGTGATGCCCCGCTTACTGGCGCTCCCTCACCTGACCTTCCTTTTCCATTGCCTGTTTGAGTCGAACAGTTTGGGAAACGGAGCAGGTCCTTGAGTCGGGGATGCCAGAAAAGAAAGTTATCAGGGGAGCATTCCCAGAATCAGTCCCTAAAGATTTGGGGGTAAATACTGACTCATTGATTATTAATATTTCTTCATATCATTTGAATCAAGATGAGTGTAATGTATTATGTCAGGGTCTAACTTTTATTCCCTCAGATAATAGTAAGTTGACTGATACTGTATTGGATCTGAAGGTGTTCTGTAGGAATGTGATGCTAGGTCCTGGGTTTGAGACTGACAGGAGTATTTTATTTTGTTGATGAGCAGACTACAGGCCTTGTCATACAGAGTGACTAAGGCACTTTTAAGCAGTTGTAAGTGGGTTTGCACGTGTTTGCGCAATGCTTAGCTAAGCTTATCTATGCTTACCTAAGCGCACACAAGCGCACACCCGCTGACTACTGCTTAAAAGTGCTTACTCCCGCTAACACATGCGCTATTTTCTTTTAAAGAAAAGAAAATGGGGAAATAGGAAAGTGGTGAAAAAGGGGGCACAAAGAGGGTAGGACAGTAGGAAAACAAGCTTGGGATGTGCAGGAAGGATGTAGGGAAGGCCCATAGCTGCCCAATTCTATACCAGCAACAGCTGTGCATATGTTAGAAATTTAGAGTGAGATTTGACACCTTCCACCCCTGAGAGAGGGATGAGGACAACAAAATATGTTGTACAGCCAATTGTAATTATCAGTTTACATGTCTAGCAGACATGTATGTGAAATGGGCAGCTATGTATGGGGCGTAATTTTTTTTGTGGGAACAGAGTGCCCTTTTTTATTTTTTTTCAGGTGAGAGTGGAATGTGAGGTACAGGAAGTAGGTATATTTGGGGAGGTAGGTTGTGAGACACATGTTGGGGGTAAACACAACTGACGGGGACGGATGTTTGGATATCGCAAGCCCATGAGCCCACAGATGGCAACAGTGGAACTGAGATCCCCACCCATGGGCAGTTACCACTGTGCCTTCACAGCCCAGGCTGGGGCTGTGCTGGGGGCTGGATAGGATGCGCAAGCACACCCATGAGTTGCACCACTCTCACCTCAAGCTGGTGTAGGGGATCAGTCACAGAACGCCTGATCTCACTATGCACCACAGACCGAACCCTATGGAGGGTGAGTGGAGGCTCTCCTCTGGCCACGCTTGCAGAGGGGGGACAAGCCCCATCCCCTGCAGTGGTTCCATCCAAAGGTGGCACAGGGCCACTGGAGGAGGAGGTCCCGGCCTGGTCACTGGTGCCAGGTGCACTCACCAGCTGAGGTGGGAGAGGTGGGTCCACTGGAACGCGCCTTCCCTGTCGTCCTATGTTTAGCAGTATTTTATGGTATTCTGGGTTAGTAACAAACAACACCATTCAAAATTAGTTGTAACAGCATGCATCAGTATTCCCATTACCAAACACACATGAATTCTGAACATTGAGCAGCAAGCATAACACATGCATATTTAGAACAACAGTGGACATTCCAACAGCATGCAGAGTTCATTGGTGGCAACAGGCCATCAGGTTTGGATATGTGAACAGGGCACATGCATCAATGTACATGCAGATATGTATAAACCAACAGGACAAATGTCCATGGGAATTAATTGTGAATACACATACCCAGTTTGGTGTGGAATGGCATCATTTGTGAAAATAGGGTAGGGTGGAGAAATATTACATTAACAACATAAACTACCTATACATATACTGTACATTCCTAGTGGATGCAGATATATATCCCCTACATGTATTAGTACAGTTTCCTGTATGTAACCTTAGGAATGTTGGTGATGGGGATGTTTCTGCTACATTAATATACATTCCATTTTTATTCATATATGTTCATATCTGGCTGTGTTCAGGTAAAGCATCCTGCTACATTTGATTTATATGGGTCTAGACAACTGTGGATGTTCAACATTTCATACAACCATACCATCTCCATAATGCAAGGGTACACAGCAACATATCCAAATTGTGGGACGGACACAGTCCAGGTTCTGTACTTTATTAAAGACATTTCACTCTTTGGTTGTGGCTGTCTCATTCATTTCATTATGTAGTGAATGCAGTATACCTTTATTCCAGACTTATTACAGCTTTCTTGGTAGCTTCAAACTCTCTTTCTCACACTCTCTCACTTATGTTATATTTACATTTCACGATAGTACTTAATTCTAGGCTTTATTAACATTTATTACTGGGTTACAACAATCCTTTCCAGTTGACTCACTTATTTCATATGGCAGAATTTACAAGGATGTATTCAACAGTTGTCTATCCTTTTTTGATTTATTACAACACTCATTTTCAGGCTGAAGCAGTTATCTGATATTACAATACAGGTGGAAACTCTATTTGAGACTTGTTTAATCTTTATTACTGGATTGCAATACTCTTTTCCAGGCTGCATCACTTATCTAATCTTACAATACTAGCAGAATATTTCTTCTAGGCTTATTTCACCTTTAATACTGGGTTACAACACTGAACTCTTTTACAAGCTGTCCCACTTATATTCTATAACAATACCAGCAGAATAATTACTAACCTGCCTGGTGGCGCAACCTCGCCAACCTATCAGCACAGGCTTGCTGATTCGCAGAACGAGCACTTGCAGCTGTAATATAAATGAAGGAATATTGTAACATACCTATCCATACTATAGGTTAGGATAGCATTTCTTACATACTTAATTACATGGATACTTAGTAGTGGGGCATTGGGCATTTGGCGGGCCTCCTGGATCCATCGGTTCAGTTGGTCCTCCTTTTGTCCCTTCAGGTCTGCATGGTGGTGACGGACCTGTTCACCAGTCCTTGGAATGCCTGTAGCACTGGTGAGATCATGTGCCAACCAGTTCCATGCCTTTGCCTTATACGCTCCCCATTGAACCTGGTCCTGCATGAGTTGCGCTTCATGATCATGGACTAGGAGCCAAACCATATATTTTGACTCCTCAACATCCCACCTTTGTGCTCTAAAGCGATTTCCCTCTCCTGCACCTGCCATCCTGACTGCAAATGGGTACCACAATCAGTTATGGTGTGTATTCCTACCTACGGGGCTTATATATGCAGGTTTTTCCGCACTTATCTGTGATTGGCCATTTTGGATATTTCTCTGCTTACAGCAAACCTGCTTTGTCATGGTTATATTTTCATTCATTCCTATATGTATGGTAATACTGTATTTCTCAGTACAACTGTCATGGCTTAGTGGTTCAGTACTTTGACTATGGTGCACAGTATCCCAGGTTCGATCCTTGCCATTGCTTTTTTATTTTACTACTGTCTAGACAGGCTAGTAGGTGTGTCTGTGTAAAGGCGACTTTGCTACAGCTTGCCCAACGTTGCCCGATGGTAAGCTGGTTGGCGCGCTGCGCAGCTCCGCGCAAACGGCTTACACTGGGTAATGCGTTATTTAGCCATAAGCACTCATATTAAGTTGGGTAAAGTGCTGCCCAGCTACAGGCACTCATATTGAGCTTGTTAAAGTGCTGCTCAGCTACGGGCACTCATATTAAGCTTGTTAAAGTGCTGCTCAGCTACGGGCACTCATATTAAGCTTGTTAAAGTGCTGCCCAGCTACGGGCATGCATATTGAGCTTGTTAAAGCACTGTTCAGCTACTGGCACTCATATTAAGCTTGTTAAAGCACTGCTCAGCTATGGGCACTCATATTAAGCTTGTTAAAGTGCTGCTCAGCTACGGGCAATTATGATCCTTTTTATATATACATAATATAGGTTTTGTTCAGAAATACATGGGCCATTTCATTACATTTTACTTAAATTAAATTTATATATATCGGGGAATTGTTTCATACTTATTTAAAGAAAAATGGAGGGGGATGTTGTGGGGCTCGAACCGTGACTATCTATTCTTTGGGTGACGTCTGTACCGCTATGCTATTGCTACTTTGCTTAATTTGCATATGTAGATCTTATATGCTTTTCAATGTCATATCTGCTAACTGAGGTTGAGCGAAGGCCATACCCGGGCAAATGAGCACAAATTCGGGCAAACATTTTGGAAGTTATAAAAAAAAAAGGAAACTGCTATTTTTACATTTTACATATTTTCAGTAGGGTTTAGTCTGTGGGGATGTGTGGTGTTGTGTTCCTTGACATTTCAGTGGACTCGCTCGTGGGTGTTTACTTTCAGGTCTCTGACTCTTCTGGGGGCGTGTCCCTTTGCTGTACTCGGCAATCGGACACGCTCCTACTTTCCTACACGGACCGTGTTAGACCTGGGTATGATTCAGCATGCCCTCATGAATATGCATGGCATGCTGACGTCATGCCGTTCAACTGCAGTCTCCGAGTAAGATATAGTAAGTCTTACACAGAGGTTTCGTGAATCCGGCCCCCTGTCTCTTTCCTCAGTCTCCTACAGGATATTATAGGGTGATCTATGCTTGGCCTACAAATATGTAAATTACCAGATTCTGCTTGATCTGCTACATACCTGCAAAACTGACAGTAACACAAATACAGGTTCAGGGGGCCTAAGTCTAAACTGCATCATAAGCATGACTTGCTGGCATATGTTCATAGGTGAATAGGCTAGCTGCTCTTGCAAGCCATTTTAAGCCTAGCTAATTTCCATTCAAATGTGATAAACAAACTATGTATCTTGTGAGGTAAAACACCTTAAGCATTATGCCAAGACCCAATCCCCATGATCCATACCTCTTAAAAGATCCCAGCCACTAGAACAAATTCACAGTTTCTTAAAGTAAAACACATTTCCTCATTATCTCCATGTCTACTTAGACAAATGGCTGGGAAAATGTAAATCACCGTAAACCTAGCACTCTCTCATTCCTTGTGGACAGGAGCAGTAACTAGTTAGGAGTGCCACTGTGACTGCAGTAGCTAAGCTTTAAAAAGGCTTTACAAGCATATTGCCTAGTGGCAACATCTGAGCCTGTGAACAGATATAAACCCGAAACCTAGTCTTAGCTTACACCAGTCTGTTTTTCTACTTATATCCCAATTATCTGTCAGATTAATTCCTTAAGAAACAAACCAGCATCTGTGGTTTCTGTACTTTAGTTTTTTGTCCAATTTATGAAAACTTTACCAGGCTTTTTTAGTTTTTCCCAGACCACATTTCATCTGATGCAGAAGGCTTACCATTTCAATTTGGCAATGAACTTTGATCACTAAAGAATGTGACCTTTATTACATATATTTAAATAACCTAGTACCTGCAATAAATTGATTGGTTACAATACTTTGCACAAGTCAAAACCTCTTTTGCTGTTTGCATGGTTTGTCTAGTTACAGGTAAAATAATTATATTATAAATAGTATTCTATTTTGTACTTTTGTCAAGACTGTTCAGTGAAGAAGGATGAGCTTTTATGTACAGGTTGAAATATTTTGGGCATTATTAACAATGAGAATAAATGTTTAGTTTGTTCACCATTTTAATGCAATCATTCCAACCTTCCTGGCCCAGTTCCCTTAAACATGGATAATTCCCAACTTTGTCAATTGATTTTAGCTTTCATAAAACATGTGTGTGTGCATGCACTGCATTTGTAAAATAAAATATTCAGTTTTACTTTAGGAATTTAAGAACGTATTCTCACACTTGTCAGTGAACTGTTTTAAGTGTGTTTTTTTTCCAAATAACACAAATTTCCATTGCCTGGTAATATAGTTCATTCTGTCTGTGAACATGTAATAACTCACTGCTGACTGATAAATCAAAGTTAAAAGCTTAATACTGGCCTTTCCATATCTCTGTTACTCATGTTTTTTTTTTATGACCCTGGCAGTCTTACTCTCTCTCTCTCTCTCAATCTCTCTCTTTCTCTTTTTTCATCAGTCTCCATTGGAAAATGTCTCTCTAGCAATTAGTTAATGTCCAATGAGAGAAAACATTTTTACTCTTTTCTGTTTTTATATGCTTTCCCTTTATAGGAATAGGATGTTACCGCCCCCCTCAAGGCGTATGTGTGCACGTGCATATCTGTGTGTGTGCTTGCAATGTGTGCGTGTGTGTGTATGGTTGTAAGTGGGAGTGTATGCTTGTCTGCACGTGTGTGCACGTTAGTGTATGTTTGTGTGTGCACATCTGAAGATGTGTGTGCATGTGTGTGTTTGTGGGCCTGTGTGTGTGTCTGCGTGCATGTTTATGTGTGTGTGTGTGTGTGTGTGTGTGTGTGTGTGTGTGTGTGTGTGTGTGTGTGTGTGTGTGTGTGTGTGTGTGCATGCGTGTGTGTGTGTGCATGTGTTAGTGTTTGCTGCACTGATATAGCAGTTATACAGTCTCCATAATGATCTCTAAGAGGTACTATAACTCAAAATGACCATTATATTTAAAAGGACTTATTGTGAATATTCACTTTGCTGATTTTTTCCTTATTTGCATCACGTATGTGTGCTAATATTGCTCGGTCTATATATTTTTGTTATCTTTAAAGAATTCATCATTCATCTTTAAAGAATCATGAGACCTGTAGCTGAGCCGGTCTGAATATAAACATACTTAAATAAATATGTATAAAGTGAAAAGTCATACTGGAAACATGCTGCTATTATGTACCAATAAAAAATATAAAAGTGCATTTAGAAAGCAAGGATAAAGTAAGTTGTTAGACATCTTTTTTTTTGCTTTCCATGTTCATTCTGCAGGGCCAATGTGGTTTTATTGCATCTGAGTATGAGTAACTGTGTACAGTTCTATCTGTAGGATTGATTGCTAATGATGGCACTGCATGTATACCCATCACAATAAGTTCTGTTGGACTGGAAATAAGTTAATAATTAGTATGTCAAATCTGCATGCTTATTCTGATTTATCATGTTGGTCTGTAACTCTATCCGCACTTTTATATAACTATGAATTGCTGCTCATTGGGCTACCTGTCATCGGAGTGAGAAAAACATCATTAGCTGAATGCCATGTGATTCACAGAAGCAGTCAGAATAATGAAGAGTCATTTGCTTACGACAATCTAACAGCAGATGATTTACTTGAAAGGTAATTGATTTTCCTCAGCCTCTCTTTTCCCAACACCTTGGTGTAAGAGCTTGCATATATTACTATTAGACACCTAGATGTAGTATTTTAGCCTGAAGCAAAGAAGGAATACTTAATCATGTCTGTGCAAGGATTAAACATTGGGTCAGCCATTTGTATAATGCAATTAACATCACTTATTGGCCTGGCGTTGTCCCAGGTAAATGAAAATGGTTTGATATAACTTAAAATATACTGATGTTCTTTAAACCAGTTTAGGTTATGTGAAGTGGATCTGATATTAATGATTAAACAGTACTCAGAAGCAGAGGTAACAGCCAGCTAATGACCTCTGCTGAAATGTAGAACGGAGCATGAAAAACTTTACCTAACATAGCGTATTTATTTTGGAATTCTGCTAGCCCTATTAGAATTAAATACTCTTTAGTATGAATCTGTGTTTAAACTATTCAGACAAGTCAAAAACATCTGACAGCAATTTTTTGGCAATTTCTTAACACAATCAGCTTGCTAGTTATCTATGTTTGTTTCTAATTCTGGCCTTCCCTGTAGTAGCCCACTGTTTTCATGAAACCAGACATATGGTGGTTTCATCACAGTCCTCTCCATGGAGAAAATAATGCTGTTTATTGAGCAATTCATCATTTTGATTAAGTGCAACAGTCTACTTTCATTAAAATGAAGCCAAAATGCTACTATACAAAGCTGTAGTCACTGCTAGAACTTTCTGCTAAATTATAAGTAAACATAAACATACTTGTACAAAGCAAAAGGTTTTCTACAGCTCTCAGCCTTATTTGGAAGGATAATTACATCGTTTTTGCTGCAGAAAAAAATGGAATTTCAGGTGACTACATTCTTTTGCAGTACTGATATAATCACAATTTAATTTGACGTACATTTCACTGATATAACAGCATGTAGTATACACAATGCAAAATACATACAAACAGAAAGAATGCGTCGTTTTGCCAAAGAGAACTAATTGCGTGCAACAGGTCAGTCTTTTGCTCTTTTTTGTATTTTCTGACTATAGGCTGCAACATTCCTCATCTCCATCTTGCCCTCTATATAGATTATTTTGTATTTGAAAGGAAAGCATACATGCTTACCTATCTAACAAGATCTCTATACTCTTGTTGGTAGCTGTCCATGAAGGTTTCTAATTGGACATGCTTAAAATGTATGCATTTGAATTAGTCAAGAGAACTATAGTAAATATATGGACTCTCCTTTGAAGAAGTACGGCTATCAGAATTTCCATGAAGTATCTTGCAAGAAAGTCGAAGTTTAACGATATGAACAACCTTATACTTTGGTCACATATTTGTATATGATATCATTAATCTATGTATATATCTACCTAACTATTTTGATTGTACTGAAAGCACTGCTGTGGTGGTACTCTGCATAACAGTGGATGTCTGATTTATGTCTTTCCACTTCTTAGTTATTTTTCACATTTCCCTCTTCATCTTGCTTTATGTCAGCCTAGATTCAAACTGTAAATAAAGCTTGTCACTTTCTAATACATCTCTGTTTCTAATTTCTCCAAACAGTTCTGGGTTTCTAATATCGTGACAGGAATGAATCCCATTCCTGAGTCGAGGTATGATTAAAGATAATGAAATTAGTATTTATGCAGTCTTTGATGTTCGCTAAGAGTGCTCTTCTTAGCACTCATAATAAACCCACAACTGCCTCCTGCTGCAGTTCATATGATGTTATATGTGTTGGTACTATATTTAAATATGCTTGAACTGTCTGGGTGTCTTTATACCACATTAATAGCTCACTATGATGTGACTAGTGTGGCTTGCAAGTCAGTGTCAATGGCTCAACATATAGCATGCTCTCCTTTGGTGCTGGAAGATCAGAAAACTGTGGGCTCTACTCCCAGTTGGGTTAATTTTCCAATATTGACACTGCAGTGCAGAATAAGGGGATGCTGCATTCTGGAGTGTGACATCCTTGAGATGAGAAATTAAACCTTGGTCCCATCTGCCAGAGCTGTTATTAGCTTAGGTGAATGTTAAACATCCCATGCTACTTAACAAAAAAAGGAGTAGGGAAGATGCCCTAGCGAAACTTTTAGTCAGAATGAATAACACCTGTTGTTCCCTGCAAAGGTGACAGTGACCTGATGGGAATAATCTGCTTAACAAACAGTAAATAAAATGAAATAAAAATCCTCATATTTTATCACCTTGTGTCTCTCAGTACACAGGACTCTATAATCAATGGGTGTAGATATTTCAATGGCTGATGCTAATTTTGTCTTTTTTTTCTTTGACTACCATATCTGTTTTTCTTTTTTATGTATGCTAACTATTGATATTGGATGATCCCTTGTGATCATAACTTTTTCATTGTAGTGTTTGCATAATCCTAAATGCAACAGTCTTGCCACATTGCTATATTTTTTAGTATGCAGACCCACAGCCATGAGTTTATCATAGCCAGCAACAAGATGTGCAATTGTTTCTAGTTATGTCATACAGAATCTTCATTTGTCTGTTTATTTTTTTTTGTTTTCTTTAAACTTTGTAAATCAGTGTGTCCATATGTCATTATCTTGATTTACTATTGTTAGACTTTCTTCTTTTGGTTTAAATTAAGCTCTCCTTAACCATTCATGCATCAAATCTTGATAAACATGTAGTTATTTCAGACAAACTGTATACTTATTACTATAATTCTGGGCTTCCCAGGTTTCTTTCTTTTTCTTCTGGTCCTGTTTTTTATATTCTTTCTTTTCTTTTTGGCACTTTCAGTTGCTGTCTGATTCTTGTCTAAATCTGGTTAGATTTCCATTCTTACTGCTTTGAAAAATGTTTCTGCTAAACTAAGCAAATGTGTCATCTTAGACATTTTTCTTAATGCATTAGAACTTTCATTACATTTATATTTGCAAAATGAACATGTCATTGATGCACTGACCAAGCATAGTTTATTACACCTAGCACTTGCATTTTGAAGAAGTTCCTGGTGACTGAAACAAAAGCCCTAAATTTAATGAACTGCAATTGGTACAGGCATCACCGATATTTTCATTTTGTGGGCTTAATTTTTTACAATGAGCAGAGTTGATTGAAGGATGTTTAAATCTGATAACTTCAGCAAATATGTATTTAGTCCCATGATTGCAGACCTGTGCATATAGTGAGTTTTGAGGAGGCCCATAACCCCCTTCAGAATGAGTAGTATACAGTCTTGGCAAGAACAGATTTTTATGTATCATTTGATAAGGATGGAGTATTTTTCTTCTTATCTTGTCTAATGGATTCAGTACTATTTGGGGCCAGTCAGATTAACCAAAGCTGTACATTACAACAGGATGAGCAGATTCATTTATAGCTTGGATTTTATTCTAAGATGTCAAGGCAGTTTTGAATATTAGCTTTAGTCTGAAACATTCATTACTGAGCAGTGTTCTCACTTTTTCATGTTTCATTGCCAGCCCTTCCTTTATTGACAAATATTTATATACTCCCTCCTGTTCAAGTTCCTTTATATTCATTTCTTGGCCCGGGTTGATATTTTCTTGCTGCTACAACATTCCTGTTATACATTTTAGTATCATGAGCAAATGTAATTCTTATATCATCTGAGAAGGTTTTAAACATTTATAGCTGTGTGTTCAGGCCCTCAGTTGATGAACTATGCAATTTAAATAATCCACAAAAAAAAGATGTGGCGTCTTTGAACAAATGTGGTTTCTGGAAGTTAAGCTGTAACCATAGCCAAGTCTATTAAGTAAACAGTTTAATGGGTTAAGTTCAACACAAGCAGGAGTGCTGACAAAGATTCACCCTGGAATGTCTTCCTTTGAATTTTTATCCTTGAGATAATAATTTGCCTTTTATTATGTCGCAACAGTAAAGTCACTTGCCACTATTTCATAGTCACTGCAATGTAATTGATCAGTGTAGTGTGTATGTTATATATCTGTATGTATTCCATAAGCCATGAATGTGGGATTTTTTTTTTGTAATCTATACCTTCAATAGATAGATTCCACACCTTTTTTAAAGCTATTATGGCTTCCTTAACAATAGCTTAACCAACAATTGATTCAAGTGTTTTCTAGCGTACTAGGGTCTGCATCTCAGTGAGGAACAAGAAACAATTAAAACAGAAAACAAATTGATGTAAGATGGTTTCACAAAATGTTCTTGACATGATTAAAAATGGCAAAAGAATTGCCTACACAGTATTTACCAAGTGCTGGCTGTTACTTGTTAATAACTCAGTTTCAGTGGTGGCTGGTGAGTTCAAATCGAAGGGGGGCTGCAGGAGACAGCTGAATGGGTGGGGCCAATTTGAAGGGGTGTGGTCAACTAGACATGGGAGGAGCTATGCTCAAAACCACAAAAACTGGAACTTTAATTAAATACGCTGCCCTGGGTGCCAAACCATCATTATGAGAGTCCAATCAAGACAATGTGAAGTGTAGAAGAATATTTCAATGCATTAGCTGCATGACAGCTTACTTAATATCTAGATGGAAACAAGAAGGCTGTGAGGCATGAAACAATAAATTACTTTTTAAATACATTACTGGAATGCCAGTCAAAATCAAGTACAAGAAAAACAAGCAGCATTCAACTCAAACCACTTCTCCTTGCACTGCAGTTCTAATTATAATTTGTATTCAGCTTCATTAAAGTACCAAGTAACATGCTGAAAGTAGCAATCTCTGTGATAACCCACTTGTAAAAATGTTTCTTTTCCAACAAAGACCTGCTGCCTGACAGCAAGTATCTACTTGTTTCATGGGGAAAACATGATCAAAGTAAAAAATGAAAAGCAAACAAGAAACAAGCTCAAGATACATTGCTTAAAGGATTACTGTACAGGTAATAGACCACACACAATAGATTGGCATTCTGTTTGGTTTACAGGTAAAGTCTGCAAAGATGACTGCAAGTCTCCAACAAATGTAATGAGCTTCTTAAAATAATGTAATCCTGTCCTTTATTACAAATACTGTCATATGCATTTCAATACCCAAAGCTTATACATTATCTAGTTATGCAAGTATTTTCTGCATGGCAACAGAAAGGCTTTCACTGTTGGCAATTCTTTAATAGTATGCTTATTAAAGCTTACTTGCATCTTACAATCTCAGACAAGCTTACCTGATGGTCATTAAAGCATTGCTACTTAAACACAGAGCAACAGGCACTTTCTGAGTAATAATAAGCATAAATCAACAGTATAAAAATATGACAAACCAGAGCATTCTGCAAAATCAAGGCTAGAATAAAAGTAGTACTTGTGTCTACCTTGGATGGAGGAATATTATGCACATTTACACTGCATAACTGTTCCTTGCTTGGCTTAGACACATCCAGAGTCAGACTACATGGGGCAGTGGGGTGCAACAAGTATGTCACAACTTGAAATGACTCTGGCTGATTGTGATGGCCCTGACACATTTGTCATACCTCTCAACCTCAGAGCAAGAAATCTGGACAAAGCCATACATAGAAGTGGGACAAGGCCCAAAAATATAGACAATTTTAAATATTGCTCTTGTAAACGTAGGTAATAGAGTAGTAGGTCTTGCATTAGTATGAATTTCTGAAGGGTATGAAATCTGAAACACAAATGTCTGTCATTATTTTCTAACTTCAGTCTTTAATGATTTGCTACTAATTTGACAAAAAACACAATTTTATGAAAACTGGACCAAAAATGTGATGCAAAAATATAAAATAGCCACACAATACAGCTGGGAACCTGTAAAAGAAGGGATACTTAATATTAGTACTGCTAACTTGAGCAGCTGACAAAATAAAAGAATCTACATGCATTTCTGAAATAAAAGTAATCTATAACTCTGATTATTACAGTTATTTCTTAATTGTAAACCCACCACGTTTTCTTCTAAAATTGCCATTTTGCAGTGGGATTATTAGGGGAAGAGCAACATTTTGAGCCAAAATTGGGGACAGTTGAGAGGTTTGGATATGCCTAATTTTTTAAAGCAATTTATTTGCACATACCTCTCAATCTGTTAATGCAGGAAATCTGGACAAGGCCAAAAATACTTATAAACAGTACAAAAAATGTTGTATAAACTGAGACAGTTGATAGAATAACAGGTCTTGCTTTAGCATGCATTTTTCTGAAGGTTATGAAGTCTGAAACTCAGTGTCTGTCATTATTTAGTGACTTAATTCCTAAATTATTTACCAGAAAACCACACATTTAGTGAGGAACAAACTAAAAATAAGAAGCAAAAATCTATTCATTCTGTGAAAATCTGGACAGTTGAGAGGTATAGTTCAGCCGGGGCTGTCTGAGTTTGCCGCCCTTCTCCCTCACAAAATCATGGGCGAATGGAGCCTCCACCCTTCAGCTATTCCAATGAACCATTACTTGGCTATTTCACCCCATTTACCATAAACACTAGTGTGCATACTGATTTACTTCTACGATGATTTTGACTTCATTTGAAAGTTTTATTTTGCATTTTACAGCACAAACACTAAGACATCTGCTAAACAAAGCAATGCAATCTCACAATGAAAATAGACTTAGTATTAAAACTTCTCTGCCCTTGAAACTCACATTCATTGAAACAACATTGAAACCCACATTCAAAGAAAACATTCAAAGAAAATACATTTTGCCAGTGACAGATAAAGATTAAATTTGGGCTGTTTTCAAAACATAGGCCCCTTGCACATGAAACATACACGTGGTCTTTGATACACCTTTCTGATTTTATTAAATTATATTCCTTGTACAATATAGTACAGTTGTAGACGGCATATTATATTTGTTATGAACATTTTTCCAGTAAACAACGAAACAAAATGCATGCACCAATAATGACAAAACTGCCCAATTCAGAACATTTCTATCATAAAAGTCTACTCAAACTTCTACAGTCCACCAGAATCAGTAAATATGCACAATCTCTGAAGAAGTAAAGGTCATCTAAATAATTCCACATTAAAGAAATCTGTAACTAATGAAGAGGTTGCTGCTAGCAGACAACTTTAAATTTCATTGTTTCATCTACAAATAAAGTGTCTGTTGCCCTTGAGGAATAAATTGCCTATGTTTCATTAAAATATGATAAGCCAGTAATATTGCAATAGGGAATGGATGGTAAACTGATAACAGGTTCAGAGTTACTAGGTATCTTCACCAAAAAGGACTGCATCATCCACCCCTTTTGCAATAGAGTACAGTATCAGCAATGGATCTACCTACTGTGGGAGTAGAACCCACAGCCTTCTGCATCAAAAGCAAGTTCACTACCTGTTGTGCTATTAACAATGCAATCCGATGCAGCATAAGCATCACTAAACTTTTGTACCCCTGCAGCTCTCAGCTTCTTGTAAAATCTAGTTGACACTCAGCTGCAGCTCTGAACTTTGCAGCACAAGAAATCTGGAAAAAGCCAAAATTTGGGGGGGGGGGCAAAAGACCAAAAAACAGGGACACATTTTAAACATTGCTTGTATAATGTTGGAGAGTTGCTAGAATACAATGCTGTGTTACCACCATACATTTCACTGCCAAGAACTGGCCCCAGGACTCTGTGCACAACAGTCAGTGCAACATACCACTATGCCAAATCAATCATCTATTTTATGAAAGAGGAAGACTGAAACTTAAATGTCTACATTCAGTGAATTCAGTTCTCACTATAGCTGTCAACATCTTAGCACAAAACACCTGAACAAAGCCAATAATGGGGGAATACAGCCCCCAAACATATTCAGTGAATTCAGTTCTCACCATAGCTCTCATCCTCTTAGCAAAACCACATAGACAAAGCCAGTAATGCGGGAATACAGCCCCCAAACATATTCAGTGAGTTCAGTTATCAACATAGCTCTCAACCTTGGCACAAAAAAACCTGGACGAAGCCAATAATGGGGGAAAACAGTCCCAAAAATAGGGACAAATTTCAAATATCCATCTTATAAACTTAGAAACTTGCTATAACAATAGGTTTTGTTTTACCATGTACTTTCTGAAGAATATGAAGTCTGAAATTCCAGTGCTTGTCATTTTTATTTATTTAACATTTGCTAACCAGGAAAGTCTGATATGAAACAAAAGCCAATTTTTGGAAGAGGAAGAAACACTCCAGACAGAGCAAACCCACACAAACACAGGGAGGGCATATAGACTCCACATAGAAGGCATCCCAGCCAAGAATCAAACCTGACAACCTGTAGCTCATAGGCAACAATGCTACCACCACACCAGTATATAACTGGCTGCATTGAGAAACAAAAATACAGAAACCACAGATTTTATGAGGAACAGAACAATTATGAAACAACAATCTGCAGTTATTTTACAAATGGTGGTGGGTAGGGAATTCAGGCTCTTGCTATTTGAGCCCAATATACAGGGTTCAATCTTTATTCTCTACCCACTACCATGTAGTGACTGGGACATCACATACACACACACACACACACGCACGCACCTCTTACCTGCAAAGTCCATCAAAAGCAGCAAACACCTCTTACTTGCAAAGTCTGTCCATCAAAAGCAGCAAAGTCTGTCATCACCCAACTGTTCAATCCATTCGTGCACCATCATTGCTGGCCAAGCTGTTAAAATCCATGCAGTAGGCAAGCCCTTCCCACAAGAACACCAAAGGCTCATCCTATCTGTCCCGCAAGACCATCCTACCTGTGGATGTTGCAGTCTCATTCTCTTCCATTCTGCTGGGAAAATGTAGATGTGCATATCGTCTTTGTAATCAGGACTACTGGTGTAGACAGTCTGGATTCTGTGCACATGCTTTAGACTGGTTCACCAGCAGTCCAAATATCAGGAAATGCTGCGAGTGTGAATGCGCGGTGCTCTGGGACTCGCGGTTGCTTTACAAAGTTTTAGTATTTTCTTTTTGTTATTTTATTTTATATTTTGTTTAATTTTTTCTTGTTTTACAGTTGGGAGGGCTGCAGTCCTGCAGTTCAATAGCAAGAGCTGCCCCTGGACAGAAACCACAGAAGGACAGAGAGACAGAGCTACAAAGCCAACTTCAGTTAAAATCAATCTAATAAATAACACAGAAATCTTTCACAGTACAATGAAAGTGAGTAATAGAAGTGTAAAATGATACGTAAAAACTTCTCATCTGTTCAGATTTTAACAATGTCCATACCTTTGCCTCATATTTCTGGTCTGTTCCTCATAAAACTGTGGTTTTCTAGGAAATCATTGAGGATTCAAGTCAGAATATAATGACAGACATTTGAGTTTCAGGCTTCATACCCTTCAGAAAATTCATGCTAATTCCAAACCTGTAATTCTATTAACTTTCTAAGTATGCAAAGGCAATATTTAAAAATTGTCACTCTTTTTGGGCCTATGTCACCACATTATTTATGGCTTTGTCCAGATTGCTTGCTCTAAGAGGTTAATAGGTATGATGCTTAGTTTCATTTGTCTTACCAAGGATAGCTTTAGATATTAACAAAATCTCTCAAAGTCTCTGGCATTGTCACCAAACAATGAGCAGCTCTGGATAAATGAGTGAAGACTCATGTAAATGCACAAAATATCACATCTCTGTAGATGCATTCAGAATAACAGAAATATACAGACATGCACACAAAGATACATGCACACAAATGAAATTGCCCCTTCCCTCAGTCCCAATCTCTCTCTCTCACACACACACACACACACACACACACACACACACACACACACACACACACACACACACACACACATACATTGTTAAGTTAAACTCAGAGTGGGGATCTGCAAAAGTGACATTATCACTAGCTGGAGATAGATGACATAGTTATTTAAATGCAACAGCCCAACAGGGGGAAAACAGGTGACAGGGATTAATTTTTATTCCAACATTTGTTGTCACTAATTCTGAGCAAACATTTTAACAAGAAAACATTTCTAAACAGTCATGACAACTACAAATAATTTTCTTGAGAATAAAATTGTTTTAACTGTCTCTTAAATGGATATCATTTATTTTTTAACTTAATAACAAAAATTAAGTCCACTGATGCTCTGATACATTCCACATTATTTTGTTTGGTCACTTTTCAAAGTGTGGTGTGTGCATGCATTGTGTCCATGCACATGTGTGTATGTGTGTCTGTGTTTGTTCTTATGCACCTGGAGGAGTACTGTATCTAGAAAGGTCAGGGACTTTTCATTTTCAGTGTCACAAATTTGTAGCTGTGTCATATTGGTCAATTTCACAGACTAATATTTGAAGCCATCACCACAACCATTACCAGAAAAGAGAGTCAACATATAACTCAGTCACTAATGTTAACATTTCGTACACTTTTTAACTATGTCCCAGTGACACCTTAAAGAAATAATTGGAGCAATTATTACTGATTACATCTTGATGTATTTTCACTGCTGATCATAAGATTATGAGCTCAATGCATCACTGTTTATTAGAATGCATTCTTAATACTACCTAAACAGGAAAACAAGGCAATCTGTATGCAAGAAAGCTAACAGCAGCACAGTTACCTCTAAACTCTCCAATGTTTTGCAGAATGTCCAGATTTTAGCTTCATATTTTTGGTCTGATCTTTATACAATTTGTGCTTTTCTGACAAATCATTAAGGTCTGAAATTACTAAATAATTATACACGTGAGTTTCAGACTTTTTAATGCATACTAACACAAAACCTGTTATTCTATCAACTTTCTATGTTTATAATAGCAATACTTAAAATCCATCCCTATTCTTGGGCCTTTGTCCATCCCATCATTTTTGTCTTTGTCCACATTTCTTGCAGTAAGAAGCTGAGAGGTATGAATCAATATTACAATGTTTTCAGGATATTTATTACAACAGAGAGGGGGAAGCACTCAAACTCCAAATCACAGGTTACATATAAGGGGATTTATGGGTGTGCGGGGGGCTTCTCTTGAGCTTCCATCAACAATTGTGAAGACTAGACTTCACCTAACAATTGCCAACATTGCCTTCCTGGTTTGCAAATTATTTTCTTCACAGTGGTATGAGTATGTGAAGGGCTATGCCACTTTACCTCCCTTCAGTTAATATAACCATCCTCCAGAGTCCCACCATTTGTGGACAAAGGCAACACATGAGTCTTAATCTTAGCAATGGCTTTGTGGCTCTGTCCCTCTATGGTTCTGTCTCACTCTTGTGAGACAGTAGAAAAAAATGCTGAGCTTCTCATCAGCAAGGGACCCACAAAGATGTGACAAAACTACAGAGGGACAGAGCGGTTTGCACACACACACACACACACACACACACACACACACACACACACACACACACACACACACACACACACACACACATCAGGCTCTGATGATGTCTGGGATTTGAAGGTGAAAGTGCTTAGTCACGTATAAAGCTGGTTCTCTTTCCTGCCACTGTGCTGTTTTTTCCACGTTTTTATTTTCATTTTTGGTTTTATGAGTGATTTTCACCCCTGGTGAAGTGGAATTTATGTGTTGGATTTATTTATGGAAGTACACAATAAGCTTTCCACCAGCAATTACCAACTCAGATAAGTGAAATCAGTACTCTCCTGTCACAAGAGTGCAGACTTTGACCCCCTCAGGAATTCATGGACAGTCATTTAACAAACAATGTAACATGAAGTGATTTTTTTCTCAACAGTCATTTAACAAACAATGTAACACAAAGTGATTTTGTCTCAGCTTAGAAAGGATTTTTTTCAAAGTCATTTTTTAATCAAAATAACTAATACAAATGCACATTAAATTAATTTTCAAGTTTAAAAATATCCACTAAATAACACTATGACTAGGGTTCATAAATGTTACTGCTGACATTGCCATTTCTGATTCTTAGATAGCCCTACTATAGTGCTTAGCTTGAAGAAGCATAGCACAAAAGTGTAAAAAGCAACACTGGAATCAGATCCAAAGAAACGATTTATTGCACTTAGCTCCTCAGCCAAAACAGCCTTCAAAGAGCACAAATTCATAATAAAACATTCCTCTCTATATATATATATATATATATATATATATATATATATATATATATATATATATATATATATATATATATACTACTAATTGATTAATTAAAAAATTAGTGAAACAATTAAAATTATATAATTGAAAAATTTAAAGCAAACATTTCCAGTTAATATCCGTGTTTAACCCCCTTGGTATAAGGGTATCAAATTTTAAAATAAACATAGTTTCTTTGTAAAATAATTTGTTTTTAATTAGTCTTTCATCCCCCATTCTAACAAATACTTTTTCTAAAATTGTTGCCTCTAACAAAGTATGATCACAATGATGTTTATGTAAAAAATGCATTGCTATAGGACTTTCCTTTGTCTGTTTTTTTTAATATCTCTAATATGTTCCTGCAACCTCATTTTAAATTTTCTCTTGGTTTCACCAATATAAAATAGGTTGTAGGGACACTTCAGACAGTACACTACAACTTCTGTTTCACAATGGAAAATGTCATTTGTAACAAATTGTTTCCCATTTATTCTACAAAAATTAGGAACTATATTGCTGCATATGTTACAATGGTTGCAATGTCTAGTACCTTTGTTATTTAAAGAAACAGGAACATCCATATTACGTAAAACAAAATAAGATTTCACCAACTTATGACATAAATTCTGCCCTCTTTTATAAGCCACATAGGGCATATTATGAATTATAGTATTCAAAGTTTTATCTCTTAGTAAAAATTTCCAAAGAAGTTTCACTATTTACCAAATTGTGTCACTCAACCTATTATATGTAGTGACAAAAAACATTTTTTGCACTTTTCTTAGGTTGCTGTCTTTTGATAATTCCAACCTGTCCATTTACATATTTATTCATATTAATATCAATAATTTTATTTATGGCATCCCTAATCATAACTTTGCTATAGCCCCTCTGTAAGAACATGGATACAGTTTGATTTATTTGTGTTTGTAAATCTAAAGTATTATTACAAAGCCTGGAAAGTCTAATTATTTCCCCATAAGGTAAGGCTTTTATAGTATATTCAGGATGGCAACTTGTACCATGTAAATATTGATTAATATCATCAAACTTATGGTGAACAGTAGTTTTAATGGAACCATCTATCATACCAGTAAGGTGTATATCTAAAAAATCAGTTTCAGCACCACACTGTAAACCATCAAATGTGATATCATAGATATTATCATTCAACTGAGATAAAAAAATATGGGAGTTGATCTAGCCCCCCCTTGCAAACAAAAATCAAATCATCTATGTATCGAAAGCAAAATAAAACATGTTGTTCCACAAATTTATTATATATATATATATAATCAAATTCAAACTTGGCCATAAATAAATTTGAGTACATGGGGGCAAATGCTGCCCTCATAGCTGTACCCCACAATTGATGATATATGACATTATTAAAACTGAAATAATTTTCTAATAAGCAAAAATGCATTAACTCCATAATGTAATGAGACATAGGACTATCTTCCAAAAAATATTGTAATGCCTTTATGCCATCTTCATGTTTGATCTTAGTATACAAACTACAAACATCTATAGATATCCAAAACATATCAGAAGTCCATCTTATATTTGAATTTTTTTCTAAAAAATCAAATGAGTCCCGAATATAGGAACCCAGTTTCTCCACATAGGGTAATAAAAAATTATGTATAAGAAGACCCACATTATGTAGAAAATAATTAGTTGCAGAAACTATTGGTCTTCCTGGAGGTTTCACATAATGTTTATGTAATTTTGGAAGACAATAGAAAGTGGCTAAGCTATATTCATCTATATTAAATTTGGTATCAATATCTTTCTTGGTGAAATAATCTAAACAACATCCCTTTTCTAATAACACAACAAAGTTTCCATAGCTTTAGTATACATGGTCATATCACATACGTCATATGTTGTATTATCATTAAAATGCTGCATGCACATGTCCAAATATTGACTATAATGAAGTATAACAATTTTATTGCCTTTGTCCGAAGGCTTAATAATAAGATCCTGTCTGGCCATCAGATATTTAAGAGCAAGTCATTCATTTTTAGTCATATTGAATTGTTGATTAGGTGTACTTTTATACTGTTCTGTAAGTTCTTGTATAGAGAAAGAAAGCATTTCTGAAAAACAACGAACAGTATTATTCACATAAGGGGGAATGAATTTACTTATACAAGGTACTGTGCTAGTATCAAATAACATATATGCATTCAGTGAAGTGTCCACATCAGAAATATCAGAAGCACAAGAATAAAAACGATCTTCATTGCTGTCAGTATGCATGGTGTTAAGTTCATGTTTAAGTTTTTTATGTAAAAGTTGCTCTCGTTCTATTAAAATGTTGACCCAATCCATTGTGCATTTGTGCGCTGCAGCTAACCATCTATCTTTAAATGCTGCATCTACAGAATTTGTGGAATCCAATGGTGTGGATGGGCTTCTGAATGCTCATAATCATCAGGGAGTAATATCTAGGTTTGAGTATCTAATTAAGTCCAACAAGTTAAAATGACAACGGGTCTCTCTGTAAATCAACTTTTCAAATACATCGAGATTATCTTGTACTTCCTGTGGAAGAGAGACATTATTATTTCTACTGCCAATGCTGGCAAAAGGATTGTTGTGTCTCTGTAGCCTTTCTTCCACATATTTAGAAGTAAGGTGACAGAAATAAAGGCAGGCTTTCCACAACGTCAAATGCAGTTCAAATGCTGTTCAAAACCACAAAGTATCACACTGATAACAAAAGAAATAAAAGCGAACGTTCTTTAATAGGCACAGTTAGCACTTTCACCTCATTGGCTTCTTCAGACTGTGTTTAAGCCCCCATAAACAGTCACTTATATACACACATAACTCCCATCACAAGTTGATTACAATCAGTATAAACGTCATATGCTTGATTGTATGCATATATAATTTAAAGAAACAAACATTCATTTACTCCCCCAGTTTCAAGCGCTAGATAAAACAACATGATATGTGCTTAAAAACACTAAAATGTATGAGAATAACATAAATAATAAAGACGTATGCAAACATATTTCAAAGCCGGACACTATATGTACAAAACTTAATATAAAATCAATCATACAAAACTGTAGATCACACAAATATTGTAATCCCATGGTTATGTAAAATCCATAGAGTAGGAACATCCTAACATAGTAAAGGTACATTAACACCCTTTACAGTGAATATACATACCTATATAAACTTGATATCATTAAAAAACATTGATGGTTAGTGACAAGCCCTAATAAAATCAGTTCAGAATATGTACTTAATGTGTATGCTTTGTTCATTTCACTTTCACCCTTAGCCTCCGTTTCTTCAGTACTGTCTGTATGTTGATCTTATCGTTCAAACCCGGTGGACGGTCTGCCCTTAACCGGATAATCCATCTTAGTTCTAATTCCAGTGTGTGTCCCTCCAAATCCCCTCCTCTAGGACTGGTATGTACCTGTTGGATGACAAAAAAGTTAAATTTGTGCGATGAACCATGTTCTGCACAATGTCTAGCTAAGGCATTATGTTCCTGACCAGTCCTAATAGGGTATAAATGTTCCCTAATGCGGAACCTGAATTGTCTATTCGTTTTACCTACATAAAACGCATCACAAGCTCCGCACTGGGCTAAATAAATCACATCAGTGCTTTTACAATTAGTTCCAGTCATAAAAAGGAACTCTTTATGAACATGGGGGGATTTGAATCTATCACTAGTGTTGATGAAACTACACTGGTTACATTCACCACAAGGAATGGTATTATAAGACGGTACTCTCTTCTCTATAGCTGGCCTAGACTGTAGTATCCTTTTAAAGTTCTTCATGTTCTTATACATGAACCTCGGTTTATCTCCCACAAGTCTCATGATCTCATCATCTGCCCTTAAAACATCCCATCTATCACCTATAATTCTTCTGATGTATCCAACATCAGAACTAAAATAAACAGGGATGCTGAGTGTATCTCCCCTCTTGTTGACATTGCCATCCGGACCATTCCCTGGTCCACTTAGGATTGCGAGATTCTGATTCGAAAAATACGGGCACGCTCTTGTGTCCCTGAGTTCAATTGAAGCATCAATAGCTCTCTTAATCTCATCTATCCTATAGGCTCTTTCATGAAGCCTGTGGCTCAGCCCATCTAACTCCAACTCAAAACCCTCCTCCGATGGGTTGAGTCTAGAGGCTCTCATCGACTGACTCCTAGCCACGCTCTCAAACACATGCCTGGGATGCATGCTATCCCTGTGTAGGAGCGTATTTCTATAGCATTTCTTTCTATGGATGGAGGTATTCACCAACCCATTGTCCAACCTCATGATGTTAACATCCAGAAATGCCACAAACTCCCTAGATGAATTAGAAGTAAAACTCAAAAAGTCTACTGATTCATTCATATACTCTTCAAACTCTAGTAGCTCCCTGTCATTGCCTCTCCATATCAGGAAGAGGTCATCTACAAATCTCCTGTAGAAACTGACATGATGTCTAAACCACCCCGATCTGAAGAGTATCTCCTTCTCCCAATAAGCCATCACAATGTTGGCGTAGCTATTGGCACAACTAGTGCCCATAGCCACGCCATCATTTTGGACATATATGTCACCATCAAAAATGAAAACATTGTTCTCCAAGACAGTCTCTAAAAATAAAGCTAAGAGCTCTATTAGTCCCTTCGTCAAATTCGTGTACTTATGTAAATATTGCATAACCCATTCAACGCCCCTGTCATTAGGAATGACAGTAAAAAGGCTGTTCACATCAAAAGTGACAAAGATGTAATCATCACCTTCATTTAGTACAGAAATGTACTCATAAAACTGCAAGAGAAACTCCTTACTGTCTTTTAGAATGAAAGGATTCTCATCTACTACAGGTCTAAGATGGTGTTCAATATATAATGAGAATGGTTCAGTCAACCACCCCTGACCCGAAACAATGGGTCTCATCGGGGGGTTGCATGGATCTTTATGGGCTTTCGGGAGACCCCTTAAGGTGGGTATGAGGGGATGTTCAACCTTCAAATATTTATGTGTACCTTTATCTATAACTGTACTCTTAAGCAAATCATCTATCATAACATACACCAAGTGCACTTTCTTCAAAACATCTTCTCTGTTCAATCTACTATATGATTGACTGTCACTGAGTAGATTATTCACATTCCTCTTATAGTGTTCATAATCCATGAGCACAATACAACCGCCCTTATCAGCGGAAGTGATGATGATGGAATCATCATCCCGTAAACCCTGTAATACCTGTCTCTCTATTAAGTTAAGGTTCCCCTTACTATAAAACCTCTTAGTGTTGTTATTGTAAAAACTGTAAAGATCATTTTCTATAAATCTTGTAAAGGTCTCCAGCACAGGGTGTAATATCGGGACATATGTGCTAACAGGTTTAAAAGCATTACTCATATCATTAACACTGCTACCATAATCCAGCTTGAGTTGTATGTTCCTAGTGAACAGTCTCACATCAATTATAGAATCAGAAATTTCACTCCTGTGACTAGGGATAAAACTAAGACCCCTGTTAAGTATATTCTCTTCATCAACAGTTAAACGCCTCTTAGACAAATTGATTACTATGGATTCCTTTTCTTTTCCCATAGTTTCTTCAGAGTAGGACCCTCCATGTCCGTGTCTGAGGTCTTCCGTTTCTGTCGACCTCGACTCATGGAACGGGATCTCCCCCTGAACTGAGATGTCTGTATCGGGAAAGGGGTAACAAAATCCCTGAAAGGTCCCTCCCTATCAGGTTTGGTAGCTCTATGTGCACCAGTATCCTTATTTGTAGTGGTGGTGTCTCTACGAATTGGATCAGACCCAACATCAGTAGCGCCATCAATAGCATTACCTGCCCTCCCATTATCATTAGCTGCCAAAACAGTACTATGAGATGTACTAATCTGCTTCTTCTTGTTATTAATGACTACCGGGTACAAATTGCGGTTGGTAGTGTGGTTCGTATCTACATTGCCAACTGCCATTACATCAGAACTCGCTGTACAATCAACATTAATATTAATATCATGTGCGGGCATTGTATTAGTCCCATTATCATTCAACATATTCCTCCGATTCTTAGGACCAGTCCTGTTATTCACATTAAAATTATAAGCAGTCCTCAGCCAGGAGAAAACCTGGCCTAAATTAAAGTCATTAATGTCACGTTCTATTTTATTCTTTTTAGAGTCAAGTAGTCGCCGTTCATAAAGCGAAATATTGTCAATCAATTTCTTTATCCCCACCACCGCTTTCGGTGATGTATATCTAGAAACCAAAAGTGAAAACTTCTTATTGACCTTATCTCTTAAAACATCTTCCTCCAGTATCCTTATTTGTAGTGGTGGTGTCTCTACGAATTGGATCAGACCCAACATCAGTAGCGCCATCAATAGCATTACCTGCCCTCCCATTATCATTAGCTGCCAAAACAGTACTATGAGATGTACTAATCTGCTTCTTCTTGTTATTAATGACTACCGGGTACAAATTGCGGTTGGTAGTGTGGTTCGTATCTACATTGCCAACTGCCATTACATCAGAACTCGCTGTACAATCAACATTAATATTAATATCATGTGCGGGCATTGTATTAGTCCCATTATCATTCAACATATTCCTCCGATTCTTAGGACCAGTCCTGTTATTCACATTAAAATTATAAGCAGTCCTCGGCCAGGAGAAAACCTGGCCTAAATTAAAGTCATTAATGTCACGTTCTATTTTATTCTTTTTAGAGTCAAGTAGTCGCCGTTCATAAAGCGAAATATTGTCAATCAATTTCTTTATCCCCACCACCGCTTTCGGTGATGTATATCTAGAAACCAAAAGTGAAAACTTCTTATTGACCTTATCTCTTAAAACATCTTCCTCCGGTTTGTGGTACACTATTAATAGCTTCATGTAATTGAAGCTAAGTTCCATATTTAGTTTCTGCCATTGCAAAAGTAGTTCCGGAAATAGATTACCTGTGGCTGGCATCTTCAACACCCGAAGGCCACGAGGAATAATCCGTTTCTTCAGGCAGGCTTCGAAATGCTGCCTTTGTAATTGTAGTCTCTTCAGCTTAATGGAATCCGCTTCTATAATCCTCAGCTCTTCCGACATCGCAACGAGCTGGAGTTAGATGGGCTGAGCCACAGGCTTCATGAAAGAGCCTATAGGATAGATGAGATTAAGAGAGCTATTGATGCTTCAATTGAACTCAGGGACACAAGAGCGTGCCCGTATTTTTCGAATCAGAATCTCGCAATCCTAAGTGGACCAGGGAATGGTCCGGATGGCAATGTCAACAAGAGGGGAGATACACTCAGCATCCCTGTTTATTTTAGTTCTGATGTTGGATACATCAGAAGAATTATAGGTGATAGATGGGATGTTTTAAGGGCAGATGATGAGATCATGAGACTTGTGGGAGATAAACCGAGGTTCATGTATAAGAACATGAAGAACTTTAAAAGGATACTACAGTCTAGGCCAGCTATAGAGAAGAGAGTACCATCTTATAATACCATTCCTTGTGGTGAATGTAACCAGTGTAGTTTCATCAACACTAGTGATAGATTCAAATCCCCCCATGTTCATAAAGAGTTCCTTTTTATGACTGGAACTAATTGTAAAAGCACTGATGTGATTTATTTAGCCCAGTGCGGAGCTTGTGATGCGTTTTACGTAGGTAAAACGAATAGACAATTCAGGTTCCGCATTAGGGAACATTTATACCATATTAGGACTGGTCAGGAACATAATGCCTTAGCTAGACATTGTGCAGAACATGGTTCATCGCACAAATTTAACTTTTTTGTCATCCAACAGGTACATACCAGTCCTAGAGGAGGGGATTTGAAGGGACACACACTGGAATTAGAACTAAGATGGATTATCCGGTTAAGGGCAGACCGTCCACCGGGTTCGAACGATAAGATCAACATACAGACAGTACTGAAGAAACGGAGGCTAAGGGTGAAAGTGAAATGAACAAAGCATACACATTAAGTACATATTCTGAACTGATTTTATTAGGGCTTGTCACTAACCATCAATGTTTTTTAATGATATCAAGTTTATATAGGTATGTATATTCACTGTAAAGGGTGTTAATGTACCTTTACTATGTTAGGATGTTCCTACTCTATGGATTTTACATAACCATGGGATTACAATATTTGTGTGATCTACAGTTTTGTATGATTGATTTTATATTAAGTTTTGTACATATAGTGTCCGGCTTGGAAATATGTTTGCATACGTCTTTATTATTTATGTTATTCTCATACATTTTAGTGTTTTTAAGCACATATCATGTTGTTTTATCTAGCGCTTGAAACTGGGGGAGTAAATGAATGTTTGTTTCTTTAAATTATATATGCATACAATCAAGCATATGACGTTTATACTGATTGTAATCAACTTGTGATGGGAGTTATGTGTGTATATAAGTGACTGTTTATGGGGGCTTAAACACAGTCTGAAGAAGCCAATGAGGTGAAAGCGCTAACTGTGCCTATTAAAGAACATTCGCTTTTATTTCTTTTGTTATCAGTGTGATACTTTGTGGTTTTGAACAGCATTTGAACTGCATTTGACGTTGTGGAAAGCCTGCCTTTATTTCTGTCACCTTATATGAGCAACCTGTCTGTTTATTGGAGTTGGGTGACTGATATTTTGTCCGCTTGGATTTGGTTTATTGCTTTTAATATTTAGAAGTAAAACTATTTAACATAGACGTACCATTGTTAGATAAATTAACATGTCCAACACCATTAGGTTGAGTCGTGTTGACAAAAGAAGTAGACCCATGCACTATATAACCATCCATAGACTTCTGAGAAGCAGAAATACCCAATGTGGGTGCAGACAGATTACCATCTTCACGAGAAACATGAGGAATGTTCAAATTAGGATCTGAAGCCATAAGAAAACACAAAATAACACACAAATGGAAAGGCAAATGTATAAAAAGCAACACTGGAATCAGATCCAAAGAAACAATTTATTGCACTTAGTGCTTTGGCCAAAACAGCAACAGTCATTTAACAAACAATCTAATACAAAGTGATTTTGTCTCAGCTTAGAAAGGCTTTTTTTCAAAGTCATTTTTTCACCAAAATAAGTAGTACAAATGCACATTAAATTAATTTGCATGTTTAAAAATATCCACTAAATAACATTATGACTAGGGTTCATAAATGTTACTGCTGACATTGTCATTTCTGATTCTTAGATAGCCCTACTATAGTGCTTAACTTGAAGAGGCATAGCACAAAGGTGGACAGTCTCTTTGTCCTACTGCAAATGCTAATAAGGCATTCTGGGGAGACATATAATGAGTCATGGTTTCTCCTTCAGAAATGCTCTTGTTAAATAATTTATATACCTGAGCAATTCATATAGTCACTTGGCTGCATAAATCACCACTGCTAGCCGTATTAATTTACTCAGCCAAAAGCTCACCTTCATCCATTACTTTTAATGGATGAGACTGAGTTAGAGGCAAGTGCTAGGGAGTTTAGCTGGCAGACAATGTTTGGAAGTGTATGTGTGTTTTTGTATGTGTATGACTGCGTGTGTGAGTGTATGCAGATGTAAGTGTGGTGTCAGGTGAGAGTGTGCGCATATGTTTGCGTGTGAGTGCATGTCTAACTCGGTGGTCACAGTAAGTGGATTAGTTAGGGGACAGATAGGATAGGGGTCATACCTCTCAATCTCATAATGCACAAACTCTGGACAAAGCTTGACAACATGGGGGTACAAATAGGGACATATTTTGAATATTGCTCTTATAAACTTAGATAGTTGCTAGAGTAACAGGATTTGTTTTAATATATATTTTCTGACAGATTAGAAGTCTGAAACTCAAATGTATGTCATTATTTAGTGACTACAATTCTAAGATCATCCCAGTGATTTGCCAGGGAGAAAGAGGAACAGGCCAAAAATATGATCCAATTATCTGGACATTCTGGGAAAATCTGTACAGTTGAGAGGTATGGTAGGGGTGTCTGTGTGTGCATATATAGGTGCTTGGGTGAGTGCGCATATGAGTACATTCAGGTGATGGGGCTATTTATGTACAGACTTTGGGTGTAACAAGCAGTGAATGTAATTCATATGGGAGCCACTAGTCATGAGAGTGACATTTTAAATATTACCGAAATCACTTTAAATGTAATTTATTTATTTATTTAATTATTTATTAATATTTGATTATCTGGAAAGTTTGACTGGGCAGGTACTCTAGGAGAAAAACTCCAAAGTATTACAAAAACATTTTAAGAACAATAATTTTACAATCTTCAACAATAATATAAAACATTTACACTTAAAAAAATACCAAATTATTCATAATGTGAAAACATCAGTTGAGAATAGATACAACTTATATGACAAGTATTTAATATTTAGAGACAGTTTAGAGAAATTAAAGCTAAGTTAGCATAATATAAACAGGAATTGCAATATGAAGTGACAGAGAAAAAACATGGCTATGGCATATTTTGATAGAAGGTCAGAGGAGAGAAATTGATTCAGGTAAGTAAGTGAGTGAAGAAAGGGGAGTAAGAAGATGTACGATATGAATAGGTACTTGCTCATATTTAGGGATACTATTTATCCTGTAAGTCAGCAAGCTTTGCAGCAAGAAGCTACAAATGAGAATTATGGAATATGAAACTCTTAGAGTCTATTGACTTACTGTAGGGGTACAGAAAAAGGGACAGGCAGTGCTTGAGACAAAGTCATGGACATTTGCTGACAGCAGTTGAGTGGTATGGGGATGTGACCATGTGTGTATGTCTGTTGTGTGTGTGTGTGTGTGTGTGTGTGTGTGTGTGTGTGTGTGTGTGTGTGTGTGTGTGTGTGTGTGTGTGTGTGTGTGAGGGAGTACTGAATGAGTAGACTGTGCCAAGACAATGCTGCCAGATGAAGTTACAACAAGGAAGACCCTATTAGCACTTGTGGTCATCACTATGCAGGTCAGTGGCATATAAATTGGCTGGTAATGAGGTCTAACCTCAATGTGGCAAATGTTTCCCTGAACCACTGGTTTCTGCGATCACACTAGGAGCCCCTTTTTGCTAAAGTCTTATTACTTACAGCGAGGCCTGTTTCTGAATCCTGGCCTATGTCTATTATAACTTTCATGCAGTTTAAAAATAAATTTATGTTAAGATTTCTGCACAAGTTGAAACATTTTGTTAAAATGCATATAAACATCAACAGAAAACCTCTAAATTAAGTTAATGCTCTCAACTTTAATGCGCAATTGACATTATTTTTTTATTTATTTACTTATTTATTTAAACAAGGCAAATATTATGCATCTAGGTGGAGTTGTTACACCAATTCTATTTTTATGTGGAGGTATTTCAGATTTTCATCCCTTTTCCTATCTTAAGCAGAATCAATGAAAAAATTCCTATATTTCCTGCCTTGAATTGTATGCATATCCAGTGTAATAGAACTGTTCTTTGTTTTAATTGCAAATATATGTTCCAAAAATGTGCATATTATGTGAATTTTAACTTAATGCGATGGCTCTACCTTCAATTGCCTTACAAATAGTGAAAAATTGGCAGTAGTGGGGACATATGAGGACATTTTTTGACTATTGTTGTTCTCAAGTTTTATCATCTTATTGTGGAATTCCTCATGGCAGTCTTCAATTCAGTGGTCTGTCTGTGCCCCTGAGGTAAAGGTTACATGATAAACATCATGGAAAAACCCCTATAGAGCTTAGTTATCAGTGTCAAGGGAATGTTACTGGTAGCAAATTCAATGACACAACCAAGGGTCATACCTCCATTCAATCCCCATAGTTCGGCTGAAGAACATTTAGAAGAATAGTCAACCATGAGGGATGGTAGCATTCCAGCTGGGCACAGAGTTTGGATGCTTATCACACAGCAGATGGTCTCTGTAACTACACTGGCATCCCTAGTTTGTTGGCAAGGACAGGAGTTACTTCTAAGACTCAAGCCCGTACATTTTATGGTTTCATAGGTTCATAGGTATATACTAGGTCAACAGCAGACATGGACTTTATAAGTCTACCCACACACCAACCCAGTTGTGTCCCCTTGTAACATGTGCTTCTTAATTAGGGAGTGTGTTTGTTAGAAGGTGTATGTTTGCTTGCAGGTATATTTCAGTCAGTAGGTTGCTAAAATATGTGGGGGGTATGTTATTTAGGGAATGTTTACTGTTGGTCTCTGTTATTAAGAGACATGGGGGCCAGCCCATGGATGAATTTTCAATTTCCCATCCAATAGATAAGATTAAGCTTGAATAGGGTTAGGGATGGACTCTGTTTCACATGGATGGAAGCCTATTCCAGACCATGGTGATCCTTTGAGTCACATATCTGTCTTACCAGCATATTCTATTTACGTTGCAAGCAAAGATCACATTTTTAGCTCTAGTGTTCCTGGTGCTGTTTGTTTTGGTGGATGTGTGGAAGGTCCATCTCAGCTGGATCAAAGGATGCCTTATATGCTAAGCACTGATCACCTGTCAACAACCTGTAGATGACTGACTATAGGGACAGGGCTCTAAGGTGATCTGTAAAGGACAGTCTGTTAATACCCTGAATTATTTAATGAGGAACCTCTGTGGAAATTCCAGCTGTTACGCATGCCTAGTCAGGTACATGCCAAAGGGAACATTGTACTCAATGATGATTCTGATAAGGGATGAGTAGAATGGTACTATAACTTGCTTGGACCCAGATGCCATACACTTACGTATAAAGTGAGCTACACAGAATAGAATAATTTTCTTATTACTTTGTTTACATGTTGGTCAAAGGTCAGATTACCTTCTACATATGTTTCCAGATCTCTAACAACCAGGTCAACTCTTAGGGGTGTCTTATCAATGCAGTAATTTGCATTGGTAGAGACTTTCCCAAAAGGAAATATAATGCACTTATTTGCATTAAGTTTTAATCCATGGCTTTGGCACTGGACATTGTTGCCTGTGTTAGACACTCTTGCAGGATGTTAGTGTCATGGGGGAATATATGATAACCCCCAATTTGCTGACATCTGTGAATGAGGTGAGCCAGAGGTCCTTGACATTAGCCTTGACCTCTGAGAAGTAGATACCAAACAGGAGTCTACTCAGTACAGAGCCTTTTGGTACTCCACTGGCAACCTATTTTCTGGTGGAGGCAGTCTCACCAATCTTGACTTCTTGGGTCCTATTTTTGTGCCAACTTGCAACCCAGTGTGTTGTGTAGGGATTTATGCTTAGTTTGGTGAGGTTATCCACAATACCTGAGTGGGGTGCTGTGTCAAACACCTTAGCAAGGTATAAGTTGATGGTATGCACCATTTTCCCTTCATTTATTGCTTTTGTTATATTCTCAAAGAAGTCTACCAGGTTAAGTAGGCATGACCTTCCTTTAACAAAACCAAACTGGGATGAGTCCAGTGTCTGTAGGCTGTCAGTATCATTATTGATCATTTCCATAATAATTCATTCCATGGCTTTGCATATTTGACCAGTCAAACTAATGGGTATGTAGTTGTCTAATATACAATGTGTAATATTATTGCAAGATATCTTAAAGACAGTGAGATTGCAATTGAATAAAGAAAACAAGAAAGGGTTTATGTGAAGTAACTAAAACTGAAGATATTTGCTTTTATGATGAAACAATTGAATTACTTAGAATAGTGTTGGTAATGTGTAAAAAGTAAATAAACAATGGGAGGATGAAAGAAAAAATAAAAAGAATAAGTGCTTTCTGGGAAGCATTTAGGTTATCTTTAAAAATAAAAATGCATTTGATTAATTCCATGATTTTAAGTACATTAGTTTGTATATTTCATATGGAATGACAGACCTAATAAGAAAGGAGGAGGGGTAACCATAGTTTACTCTAACAGTCATTCCATACACTAACCCCATTCCTAAATTCTGTCCTGCTGAACTATCTATAGCCTTCCTAAAAATCAACAAACATAAATCTTTATGTATAGCTCTCATCTACATTACCCCAGTGACAGCATCTCCATCCTTGAAGACATTCTCTCATGGTTCTCTTCCAACATCATAAAGGAAACACTCATCCTTGGTGATATAAACATCAACTGGTCCACCATCTCTTCACAATCTCTGAGCCAAACAATTAATCCCTTTAATTTCTCCCAGCTAATAAACTACCCTACCAGACCCAGCAAATATGGCTTCTCTGGCACTACACTAGATTGGATCTTAGCAACTCATTTCAATCTAGTCTCAAACAGCGGAATTATACCTGATCCCCTTAGTGACCATCTCCCAGCCTATGCCCTCATGTGTGCCTCCTTTGTCCAAATGCAACATCAATACATTCAAACTCGTAATCTCACCAACTTCAATCCACAGACATTTTCTGACTGTCTGAAAAAAATGAATTGAGCCACCCTTAAAGACTCTGCCTCTGGACAGTGCAACTGATTACTTCAACAAAACCTTCCTAGACTTACTAAACAGCTTAGTCTCTCTTAGAACAAAAGAATAAAAGCCCAAACCATTCCATGGCTATCTAAGGAAACCAGAAAACTAATGCACCCCAGAGACAAATGTTGGAAGCAATACCAGAAAACTAAGTTAACAAACTCCCTAATTGAATTCAAACATTCCACAACTCAAAGAAGAAACTAACAACTAAAGACTGTAAGACTTATTACTCCAAACTCCATTCAGAACATAATCCTAACCCAAAAAAGTTTTGGAATTGCATTTCCTCCCTTCTAAACCCTGGTAGAAAACACAATCCATGCCCTAACCCAAACCCCACAGAGCATAAAATCACATCTAATTTCAACACATTTTTGTTGACTTTATAGCCAAACTAACTGCAAACTTTCCCATCTTCTATCCATCTCATAGTCCCCCATCCACTGCTTTCCCTCTAACACCCCTCCTTTCAGCCTTAAAACTATCCCCACCAGCAGCATAAAACATTCCTCCATAAATTAAAACCTTGCTCCTACGGTCCTGATAATCTGCCTCCATTATGTCTTAAGATAGCTACAGACAGCATTGCCCCCCCCCCCCCATTTCCATTCTCATCAACTGGACCATCCAAGAAGCCTATGTCCCCTCACTCTGGAAGAAATATTTTGTCACTCCTCTCTGAAAGGAGGCAATAACACAGATGCTACTAACTTCTGACCTATAGCTATTCTCTCACCTCTTTCTAAAATCCTCGAAAGTGCATTCATCACCAACTCTTGACATACCTAACACACAATCATCCTCTTACTCCAACACAACATGGTTTCAGGCCTGATCACAACACTACCTCTGCTCTTCTTTCCTTCCTTGATACCATTAACCATACTCATGACTCTGGGAAAATCATATTCACCCTTTACTTAGATCTCTCCAAAGCCTTTGACATTGTTTCACATCCTCTACTTTTATCTCAACTTTTCTTCCCAATTTCTCTCCTTCCTCCTTATCCTGGTTCACAAGCTATCTTTCCAATAGACAATAAGCTGTTAAATGGAAAAATTCCACTTCATCCTTTCTCAGCAATCCCTCCGGTGTCCCCAATGCTCTATTCTTGGCCCCTTACTTTTCAGTAGTTTCAATAATAACTTTCACAAATCCATAGATAAAGCTACACTGATCCAGTATGCTGATGACTCCACAATCATCTATACAGCAAACTCTCCCACCAAACTCCTTCAAAAAACACAAACGGCCTTCTCCAATACTGAAAGTTAGATGCTAAACAACCATCTCATTCTCAATGCTAACGAAACAAAAATCATGATATTATCTCCTTTGAGAAATTTCACTATGGACAAAAAATCCTTTAAAATAAAATGCCACAATAACAATCAAATCAATATTGTACCTCTCAACAAATTACTTGGAGTCACCATTAATCATCATTTAAAATTTGATATCCGTATCCAAAATAATATAAAAAAAAACACCATCAAAAACTAGATCTGCTGTATAGACAAAATCGTTATCTAACTGCTTCTACCAGATGTACTCTAGACTCCTACCTGCTCCCCTCTCTTATGTATGGTGCCCCTCTACTTACTCATCTCCAGCTTAGTCAAAAAAACAAACAAACTGGAAGTCTGCTATAACAAAGTCTGTAAAATTTTTTACAGGGTCCAAATATTCCATCCATCACTGCCATTCCCTCCCCTCCATAAACAGGCTTGAGCTTCCTAATTACCTGAAATTCATACAACTCACCACTGCCCACAAACTCATATTCCAGCCCTCTATCTGCCCCCTCTTTCATCTATCTTAACCCTTACCTCCCCAGTCGTACTCTTAGATCTGAAAACCAAAACCTCCTTAAAAATCTAGAAACCCCTTCATCCTCCTGGCCAATTACTTCTATCACACTCCTTAGCTAAACTATGGAATCCCCCCCCCCTGCTGTACTTTAATTTTAAATCTCTCCTCCATTCTTATCGTACCTCAAACTGGGACTGTTCCTGCTCCCTTCCAACCTAAATTACACTGTTGTCTCTTTCGGACCTCCCTTCAATCTCATGTACTATCACCTCTGATCACTGACATTATTGTTAGAGCAAACACTAAACTTGTATAAACACTTTATGTCTTGTACTTTTAATTATATTATCTGCATTACTTTTGACTTCATCTTTATTTTAACATCTGTGTTCTTTAAATACATACTCTCTGATTTTGTATTTGTATTTTAAATTGTATATTTATGCTTTTGTATACTGTAGATTCCATACTTTACTTATGTTATATTTTGTTAACTGGTTTTGGAGCTTTTCTCCATGGGCCTCCACTGAAAATGGGGTCTGCTTGGCCCAGTGGACTTCCCTGGTCATTACACTGGAAATAAATGAATAAATAGATAAAAAATAAATATTTGTGTATAAGTGAATAAGAAATAAAAATAATGCAGTCTGTGTTTTGGTGTTTAATGTAATGCTGGGCTTAACACTGAATGCAATAAAAAGAGGGATTCTGTATCTTCAGGGTGAAAGAGTACATTTAAGATTAATACACCCTATTGGGCTTATAGCATCTTTGCACTTATAATGAATACTGAGATGTAGAAAGATAGAAAAATAGATTGATTGTTAAAGTCACTCAAGTTAAGTATGGGATATTTTAGGATAATGTGAAAGTAGGAAAAGGGAGAAAAATATGAATGAGGAAGTTTAAGAGCACAAGGAAAAATTATTATGGAAAATAAATATCAAAGAATTAGAAAAAATAGAAAAATAGTATTATAAGGTGATGTGTAATTTTTATTATATACACCCTTGGGAGGGATTGGGAAATGAAGTAGCTGAGGCCATAAGGGAAAGGTGGTCAAATTTGGATATGTTAAGATGTATCAGGATTTTTATGAAGACTAACACTTAAATTACCCATAATGTGGAGTATGTGATATAAGAGAATATGTGATAGCCTATCCCCGGGATTCAGTAAGGTTCTGTGCAGGAATAGCTTATTCCTGCATGGAAGTGACCCTTTAGGAGCAGCATGGCAGTGCACTATGCATAGTAATGAAGGCACGCTGCCTCTGCTCCTAAACGGACATGGAGCGTGAATGAGTGCAGAGGGTGTATCTGAGAGCAGCACTCTCACAATACACATTCCCCTGCACTCAGGAAGTGCCGTTCGGCAATAAAAATGAGTGGGAATGCTCATTGGAGGTTGTATACCTCCTAACTGTACAAATCATTGCATAATGTCCATACATTTGTTGCCCATACAGTTGGCCTGTATCCTAGTTGTACCCTGAAATCATGGGATGATGTCAGGAATGAAGCCATGAAATAATGGCATACATATGAGTGTCATACACCAAAATCCATCAGAAAACATATATTAAAACCAATCTTGTTACTCTAGCAAATGTCCCAAGTTTATAATAGCAATAATTAAAATATGTCCGTAGTTGGACCTCATGTTGTCAAGCTTTATCCAGATAATGTGCATTAAGAGGTTGAGATGTATGTGGGGGTTGCTAGGATGTCTGCTAAATGTGCAGATGCATGCAGGAATCCACAGCAATAAGTGAAGCCTGTACCTTCCAAGACAAAATAGCAATACATTTTTTTTTTATCAAACAGATAAATTTAACCACAGATGCGCGGGTTTGCCCATTGCTTAGCTCCACATACTGTAGCTTAAATGGCACAAGAAGATAAATATCAAGATACATGCAAATGAAGCAGTACTGCAATAGTGCAATGGTCAGAGTGTTTTCCTTGCGAGCAGTCATTGCTGGTTCAGTTCTGACTGCAGTAAATTCCATTTTCCATGACAAATCACTTTATGAACATATGATTGCCGTATAACCTACTAAATAACATATATTTATGAACTGGAGTACTGCATTAAATGCAAATGTGAGATGTCATTCTAATAATGTTGTAAAATCTACAGATAAACACAAGTGCCCCATAGAGTATATGTACATATACGAATTGAAGGTATAATGTGTAATGAATGATAAATCCATAGAGTGTCCAAATCCACCACCTTTCCAAGAGCCATGTTACATCGCTGTCTAAATTAATGCAGGTGTAAGTGGGAATAAGCACTTGTAAGCAGTAGTAAGCAGGTTTAAGCCCATTTGCACGAGGATAAGCAATGCACACACAGGTTAAGTAATATTGAAGCTAACTCACTTTAAGCATATTTAACCAGAAGTTAGCATTGCTTACCATCTCGCAAACCTACGAAAACCCGCTTACAATTGCTTAAAAGTGCCTTAATCAATCTGTATCCAACAGCCGCTGTTCTGCCCAACAACAAAATAAACAGCCCTTGCAGGTCTTGAACACAGGACCCTGTACACTACATTCACAGCAGTTAACCAGTAAACCATCAAAGCACTGCATAGGATTGAGGTCGCTCCAAACAGATCCTCATTATAGGCAAATCAACATTTACATGTAAAAGAAATCAATATATAGTTTTATGTTGTATAACCTGCTACATAACATAAAAATGAGAACTGGAGTACTGCATTAAGTCCAGATGTGAGATGTCATTGTAATAAAGTGTTGAAATCCCCCAATAAACACAAGGACCCCATACAGTGCATGTACACATGAATCATGGATACCAAACACGTATATAACATGTACCGGATGATAAATCAATGTCAAGCAGGAAATCGTGTGCAAATTTAAAATTAAGCAATGCTAAGCATTGCACACCCCTGCTTACTTGGTGTAAGCAATGTGTAGGCCAGCTAAATCAGTTTGCCCATTGATATACCCCTTTAAGCAATGGAAACCTTAGGTAAGCAGGTTTGCCCATAGCTAAGCATTTTCAAAACCATCCAATCATAGCAAAGTGCTGGAAATTGGCGATATTTAAACCCCACAGGTGGGAATACATCTCATAACTGGTTGCAGCTTCCTCCTGTAGGCACTATGGCTGGTGTGGGTGAAGGATTGTGCTTCCAGGCACAGAGATGGGGCATCCAGGAGTACAAAGTCATGGCAGGACTCCTTTTTAAAGACCATGACCAGAGACTGCTGCAGGGCCAGTACCAGGGTTCCCAATATAAAGCAGAAGCCTGGGACCATCTTGCCTATGACCTCACCAGTGCCACCGGCATCTCTCAAACTGGTGAACAGGTCAGGCAAGTATCAGTCTACCACCTGTTTAATAATTGCCAGCTTATGTATATTATGGATAGGTATGGCTAAATATTCCTCTTATGTGTTTGACAGAGGCAGACGAGTGGGCTGTGAATTGGGAAGCCCATGCCTGTAGACTGCACAGGTTGTGTCGTGAGGCAGGTTAATAATAATCTTGCATGTACTGTCATAAGAAATAAATCTAAAAGTAGTAGAAAGTTAATCACCAGTATAAAACCTGTATTGTGTATGGCATGTACTGAATAAACCAAACAATATGGCAGGAAGAGTCTCATATAGGTTGTATGTAAATAAAAGTTTAACAGCCTGGCCATAAAGGTCTAACTCTTGGACTGCTTATGTTTCCTCTGGTATCATATGGTAATGTAGAGTTGCAATCTCTTAATAGTACTGTTGTATTAAGCACTGTTACCCACACTGTGCTACATAAATAAAATGTGTAGGAATGTCTGTATACAACTGTTGTAATCACAAGGTCATGTACAACTGAGAGAAACTTAGACAGAAAACAGTGAAAAGATAAACAACATAATCCAAATAGCACACACAAGTGAGACATGAAGTGTTGTACTTTTAGCACACACAGCCATGGCTCGAATCCTGGGAGGGGTAGTGAGAGGTATGCAGAATCATACCCCACTACTGTACAGATATTGTCAGAAAGTCCAGATAATTGGTGTAAGTCCCCTGCCTGTCACCCTCTCCCACTGGCAAATAAGTGGGATAATCCCAGACGTTTATGCAGCAAATAATGGCATACAACTGATTGTCAGACATCATAACTGTCATAAATATATCCATAAGAACAAACCTGTCACTCTAGCAACTCACCAAAGTGTTATGAGAGTAATCAGCAAAGTATGTCCCAACTCCACCCCCATGTTGTGAAGCTATGACCAGAGTGTGTGCAGTAACAGAGTGGGATGTATTTGCATAATAATGTGCAATCTGGGAATATGTGTGGCAACATTCAGGTAGTGTTAACAAACATTCCACCCACAGGTCTGACAGCTACGAAAACTGTGCCTAGAAATAAAAGATTGAAATCCTGGATTGGTACTGTTCAGTCTGGTATTGTATGGCAGTGTTAGTGTTGCAGTATCTCTCACTAATAAGGTATTATTCATCACTGTCATCCACACAATGCTAGATAATAAAACTGTCTAGGAAACCCTGTATAAGAGTTTTGTAATGTCAAGGTCATATTGTAAAACCACAGGAGAATTATAGACAGAATTCAGAGAAAAAATACACAGCAATATCTATATAGCACTCTCAGCTGTAATGTACACTGTTTTATTTTAGCACACACAGCTTGAATCCTGGGAGTGGTAGTCAGCTGTATGCAGAATTATACCCCTCGACTGTACAGATCTGTCCAGAATGTCCAGATAATTGGCCCATATCTGCTGGCTGTTACCCTCTACCCCTGGCATATCAGCGTGCTAATCTCTGACATGTAGGCAGCATATAATGTCATATAACTGACTGTCAGGACTGTAAATATTTGGAAAATGTCTATGAAAACAAACCTGTCATTGTAAAACTCACCAAAGGTTTATGAGGGAAATAGTCAGAATATATCCCAGTTTCACCTGCATGTTGTCAAGACATGCCAGAGTGTCTGCAATAAGAGATGGAGAGGTATGTGCATAACATCAACCTGGAATCTGGAAATATGCATAGAAATAGTCAGGTAGTGTTAACAAACAATACCTCCACAGGTATACCAGGTAAGAGGTGTATACTGCTGGTAAAACACAGTTCATGTATATAGTTGTCTACATCCATACCACTGTCCAAACTAAGGCCATAGGGTAGTGTAATAATACCTGTAAGGTACAGATTACAGCACTGACTAGGAAAGTAATGAGAACTACAGGGATATACAAGTTGTTAATTGACATCTTTCTCTCCACCCACCATATCTGCTACAATAAACTAAATACACAACTAAATTGGTATGTGCACAATTAAATATACTGCTGGGACATATGTCCTATTGTTCGATAAATATTGAAATTTGTTTCTATGCATGTGCCATGTTGAAATACTACCACATTGGTGGCATGTTACCACCAATGTACCTGCATGCTGTTGTAATCGCCACTCTGGTTCCATAAATGCATGTGTTCTGTTTGCTATGCAACTGTTCCATATCTGTTGTTTTGGGTTAATGGGAATATTTATGCATGCTGTTATACCTAATCCTGGAATGTGTTGGCTATTACTAACCCACATATGTTTTAAAATTGAAACACCATAGCACGTTTGGGAAGGCCGGTCCCAGCGGACGCACCTCTCCCACCTCACTTGGCCATGGCACTGGGCACCAGCACATCTGGGGCCAACCCTGGGACCTCCTCATCTGCTGGTCCTGAACCACCTTTGGGTGGAACTGCCTAAGGGGATGGGGCTTGATCCCCCATGGGAGCAGGCACAAGCAGGATACTGTCAACCATCATCAGGTCCAAGGTCTGGTGCGTAACAAGCTCTGCATGGAGTTTGGAGATCTGCTACACAACCTTGAGTGCCGCATGGTGCAACTAGAGGGTCAGCCTGCCCTGCTACTCAGCCCCCAGTACAGCCACCTTCAGGGCCATGTAGGTGCAGTGGTGACTGTCCATGGGTGGGGATCTCAGTCCCACTGCTTCCACTAGGGGGCTTATGGGCTTCCGACTTCCAAACACCCCTCCCCATCCAAGGTGTTTACCACCCCTATATGCTGCCTTGTCTGTCTTGTCTCTTATCCTACCCAACCTACCTCCCCAAATATATGTACAATACCTCCCTAACATCCTATTCTCACCTTAAAAAAAAGGGCAGTCTGTTCCAAAAAAAAAAAAAAATCTCACCCCATACATAGCTGTCCATTTTGCATGTGTCCACTGGACACATGTAATCTGGTCTAACTGGTTTCACAACATATTATTGTTGTCTTCACCCCTATCTCAGGGGTATGGTTGTCCAAATCTACCTCCAAATTCAGTGTATATGCACAGCTATTGCAGTAGAAGAAATGCACAGCTATGGACCTTCCCTACACCCATCCTGCATATCCCTAGCTATTTTCCCTACTGTCTTTCCCCCTTTGTGCTCCTTTTTCACCACTTTTCCATGAACCCTTTTTCTTTTCTTTTAAAGAAATTAATGAAGGGGTAAGCAGGATTAAGCACTTTTAAGTAGCAGTAAGCAGGTTTAAGCCAGTTTGCATGGGGGTAAGCAATGCCGATACAGGTTAAGCAATTTAGAAGCTAACTGAGTATAAGAAACTGTAACCAGATGTTAGCAGTGCTTACCTTCATACAAACCCATACACAACTGCTTAAAAGTGCCTTAATCACTCTGTATCCAATGACCCTTGTTGTGTCCAGCAACAAAATAAACCAACTTTGCAATTCTCAAACCCAGGACCCTGCACACCACAGCCAAAGTGATTGACCACTATGCCATCTCAGATATAAATAACTCTGATGTTTTCACAAATATATCATCCAACACAGTCATTCAACAGTACAGGAAATGTATTTATACATGTAGATGTATGTGTGTGTGTATATATAGTTTTATATATATATATATATATATATATATATATATATATATATATATATATATATATATATATATATATATATATATATATATATATATATATATATATATATATATGTCTATATATATATATATATATATATATATATATATATATATATATACACACACACACATATACCAATATGTATATGTATATACAGATATATATATATATATCTATAGATATAAAAGAGAACATAACAAATACATATATGACCAATGACACCATTAATGGGGGTGAGGGGGCCCAAGCTAAGTACCTCTTGTAAGTATTGATAACTCCCCTGCCCCCACAGCCAAACAAATCTGCCCTGCAACACAATACCAACACTTGCAAGTCCCATACCCAGGACCCTACACAACATAGCCACAAGAAGTTTACAGTAATCCATCCCACCTGTATGATGTCAAGATGGTATCAATAACATATCATGAAGTACAGTCTGGCTACCATAGGGATTGCACAATGTGTAAGCAGTAAACATTCCAAAGATACATATACACACACATATATATGCAGATGCATATATATATATATATATATATATATATATATATATATATATATATATATATATATACACACACACACACACACACACACACACACACACATATGGATATGTATAGGAAGATACACATTTAGAGGGTGCACAGCATATTGAATAGCCAGAATTCCTACAGTTGCCACCTTTTAAAATGGACAGTGTATGATTCACTCATACAAAAGACAAGTATTGCATGAAATGTATACCCACAGAGAAGTCAAAGGATATGACACCACACACAGGTTTGCATACATAAGAAATGTTTATTTGTGTACTATTACAGTTGTACATGTCATGTCATATAGCTGTTAGGTCTTTGAAATACATACTAACTGAGTAATGCAACTCTCAAGCAGATCATTTTATACATTAATCTGAAAGCATAACATATGTTGCTGTCCAGCTCAAGGCCTTCAAGCAGTACAACAGTAAATAAAGACTGGGCCAGAGGATAACAATCAATCAACAGTAAACGTAATGTAGATGTATAGTTCAGCAGCCTCCAATTACACTCTGTACTCATCCTCTAGGGAGAAAAGAATTAAGTTGCCATAATGAGGATGTATCTGTTACATAACATTGCTTAACTGAAAACATCACTATCATACTGACAAACAGAACAGTCTGCATGACAGTAAGCACTAGGCCACCAATGTTCCCAAGGTGAAATATATGAAAATGTACAGCCATATACCTTAAGGTGTCTTACTACTGATATCCCTCACATATTGTAACAGCCTAGGTTATATATGGTGCATATCCCTCCCCCATAGACTGACTTACAGGGCCATATAACACTATTACATACACTGACCTCTGGACTGCAGAAAGGCACACATGTTTTATCCAGCTGTAGCCCACATATATATGGACCCTACCCCACAATATGTGTGGGGACCACAACAACAACACTGGAATGATAGCAGGAATGGCAGCACAACATAATCACAGGCCACAGCATAACAACTTCTCACTGCATGTCATATGGACAAAACCTGGTATAATAGGTGGAGGATAGAGGCCGGAACACAGGGCCATATTTGAAATAGTGTTGCTATACACTGAGAAAGTTGCTGGTGTTACCGGATAGTCTGCAACATACCCTTATTCAGGAATATGAAGTCAGAAACACAAATGGATGTAACCATGTACTGATAGCACTCAACATACACAATACCAGTGATATATCTGCCACAAGACCTGTGTGGTGGACAGACAAAACATAACAGACAATCCTCTAGCCATCATGTGTATAGGCCCACACTTGAGAGCCATGCAGACAGACTGCATTCCATGCTAAACAAGTATGTACACACAAACCCTGTAAAACTGATGGTATACAATGCATATAACAACACTACTCACATTGTCTGTAGGTCTAAAACCTTATACAAATATGTAGCTGGCCTGAGTCTGTAAGTACTCTTGTAAGAGGTATTGCTACCTGCTGTCTGTAATACTGCTGCCCACACACAGGAAGGATGTCTTCCATACAGGAAAGGTAAAGGGACCATGCCCGCATGATGTAGGAATTTATTGTAGTAGGTTGCCATGACAGTGGTAATTGGAAGTACTACACAGCATGCTGCATGCAGGTAGAAAGTGATGTACACTGATTGCTGCAGAGGCCATCACCTGATCATGTGCATCACCTACAAATCCATGCTGCAATCTATTCAAAGCAGCTTGATCCATTTTGTGGAGAGAGACAGAGATAAAGAGAGAGAGAAAGCAAAAAACAAAAAAAAAAACAGCGACTACAACAAACAAACAAAATACACACCCATCCAGCCATCCACACAGCAAACTATCCAGAAAAGACATCATTCCCACAACAGGTATGTGAAATATATATGCATGTAATTGAATGAGTACTTGGTCCATAATAATGGGACAGATGATGTGAAATGATTTATATGTGCCATCAAGTGCTGTTGTTGTAATGATGTCCAGCTGAACAACTGCTATGGACAATAGTGTCTGTCCCTGTGGGCAGTGGGCCATACCTGTCACCTGTACAGATCGGCACTGACTGACAAGATGTAAGCCATCATAGTGTGTTGTGTAATGCAAGACATGTATATTAGTGTGGCCAGTAGCTGGTGGTGGAAGTAATGCTGTTATGATGGACACGTGGGTTCCAGAGCCCACCACATGCAGGACAATCATGTTAACATGTAATGTAGCATGCACAAATGCCATAGGCGTGCAATTGGCTTACGTGCAATCTGTCTCTATATATACCCTCTAATGTTAGGCTGTTCCCACATGTGGCACCTGTCTGTGTTGTAGCAAGGCAGAACAGTGCAGCTGTGCAGGAACGAGAGTCAGAGAATGTGGACCTGATATCTGAATGCACCCTATATATATATATATATATATATATATATATATATATATATATATATATATACACACAACTCATTATATATATCTGTATATATATATATATATATATATATATATATATATATATATATATATATATATATATATATATGTATGTCTACATATATACAAACACACATGTATAGAAATACATGTCCCCTGCTTTTGCATGACAGTGCTGTATGATATGTGTGAGGGAACATCACACATATCAGTAAACACACACACACAAGCACACACACACACACACACACACACACACACACACACACACACACACACACACACACACACACACATATATATATATATATATATATATATATATATATATATATATATATATATATATATATATAAATGCAGCAGTAGTTGTGTGCAAAATGGATGGTTATGTCAGGTGTGAAACTCATGTTTGGAACACACTGGCCTTGTTTGTGAAGGTGTGATTGGTAATTTTGGAAAGGATTGCAGGTATATTTGTGTAGGTGGGTTAGGTTGGATGATAGAGAAGAAAGCCTACAGTGGCTGTATATGACACATGCGGTGGGTAGACACCCTGGATGGTGTGTGTTGTCTGCGATATGGAAGCCCATGAGCCCCCATATGGAAACAATGGGACCAAGGTCACCACCCATGTGCAGTCACAACATCAGCTTCATGGCCCTGAAGGTGCCTGGACTGGAGGCTGAGCATGAGGAGTATACAGACCCTGTGAGTGTGTACTGAGGGCCTCAAGGTGCTGTAGCACATCCCCCAAAGTCTCTGTGGAGCTCTCTATGCACCAGACCCTGGACCTGACCTCGGGTGACAGGACCTTGTGTGTGTGTGCTTCCGGGGGGGTGTGCTCCATCCCCTGAGGTGGTTCAACCTGAAGGTAGTGCAGCACCAGTAGATGAGGAGGCCCCAGGATGGGTCCCACATGTGATGTGGCCTGGGAACATAGCCAGATGAGGTTGGAAAGGTGGTTCTGCTGGCAACTGTTCCCCAAACATGCTATTGTGTCACTGTTATAGAATATATGCGAGTAGTAATAGTCCACACATTTCTGGATCATGTCCAACAGCATGCATAGATATCTCCAATAACTCAAAACAACAGATGTGCAGCAATCACATAGCAAACAGAACACATGCATATATGGAACCATAGTGGCCCTTACAATGGCATGCAGGTAACATTGTCAGTAACAGGCCACCAATGATAGTGTCCCCGCAGGGAACATGACTACAAACACATAGCATAAAGTGTTGTACAATACAATATATGTCCCAATGGTAAGCATTCTATAGACATACCTGTTGAGTTGTGTGATCAGATTGTTGTTGCAGATATGGGGGAGGGGGCACAGAGGGACAGAGATGTGTATTAACAACTAGATAACCTTGCAGTATGAGGTCCTCAGACCTGTTTCAATCTTTATGTCTTTCAGGCAATATATCCAGGGACAGGTTGCCCATTAATACAGTGGAGGAGAATGATGTCATCCTCTCACACTACCAGGTGTTGTTCTGTCAAATAGCCCATGATCAGCAGGAGCGGACCGCCCTGTGGAACAATCTTGTTCACAGGGTAAATGATATCGGCCTGCATAACTGCAGTTATGAGCAGATCTGGCATTGATGTGCAATTCTACTTCACCATGCCCATCGGTATGCTACTGCAGTCAGGGAGGACCAGCTTGCAATGGGGGGTCATGGTGTCCAGCCCCCGACATATGTTGAGTAGCTCCTTGCCAGCCTCGGGGCACTTGCCCGCCTGCACACAGAACACCTGGTGGAGAGCATAGTGGAGGTGGGAGCTACCCACACAATGGCAGAGGAACATGCAGTTAAGGCCACAGGGCACATCAGTAGACCACTGTTGCATATCCATCCGCATCTGTACAGTTAGATCATGCATATGTGAGATTAAATATATATAGTCTGCTGCGTAGTAGTAGTAATAAACAGATGTGCATAATCTGTAGTATTGTGGGCTTGTACTGTTGATGTACTGTAATGCTGCACACACCCTGTACCAATGCCACAGCTGTGGCTACTGACATCACATCTCTCACACACTTATATAGGTCCCTCTGGTATACATCCAGGGCAGCAGCCTGCAGCTGGTGAGTATGGAGTTTGTTCAGGTTTGCCAGTACACCAGTCATTTGTTAGCCATGGTATAGTCCATGCACACATTTAACACACCTACTCATAATGCATGCTGTACATGTTCACGTATTGTTGCTGTTAACTGCACTGCATCACAGTGGTCACCATGATGGTGTATCTGAAGGGTATGTCAGACTTCTGCAATATAAGTAACATCCTGACATTGCAAAATGTGTGCACAGAGATGAACATAATGGTGTGACAAATGGCCTACAGTAGGGACATGTGTGAAACTTCACCCTTATATAGTGCTACAGCAGTGTATATACCAGTATTACAATGGCAACTGTTACAGATCTATACTATGGCAAATCTTGATACTGTAGCCCCCAACCCTTACAACCTTTAAAGTAGTCTTAACATGAGCAATGAGTGTGTAATATGGAATCATATGTTAGGACAGCAAATATGGGGAATACATAACCACAAACAGTGGAAGCATATGTGTGCACACACTCCAGATAAAATATAGTGGAAGCAGCTGTTGAGGTACTGACTGCATGCATTCTTCATGAGAATGCACCTTCCAGAAAGTACAGGTCCCCAATGTCACACCAAGAAATGGTTTGCTGTCCTGATGTTTGGCCATCAAATATGCCCACTTACCTGCAAAAGAGGCAGCTGTGGCTTTCACACATCTTACATGCCATGGCATGGCCCCCATACCCAACAGGTAGCACCCAGGAGTTGGACATGTAGCCATACCTCACCATTGCATATACCATGGCAGACAGTGCAGACAGTCAGGTATGTGGCAAGGATGCATTGTACAGGAGTAACATTGGAAATAAAGAGATGGCTTTCCAAGACAGATGATGTCACATGTAGCAAACTGGTCATGCAGGCTGCCTAGTAACATTCCAGAACACTGAGGGAGTTGCAGGAATGTCTAGCAAGTACTAGCTGTGCAGTACCCATGTCAGCAATTGCCTGGACTCTGCATACGTGTGGCCCGTGGGTAGGGTAATCAGATGGGACAGTTGTACCACAGGAAAGATCAGCCTGGCCTCTCTATAAGTAGCATATGCATAACAGAAAAGGTCCCCAAAAGGCATGTGCTGCAATGTGTACTTGTGTACCAAGACCACATTGGAAATCTACAGACAGCATCAAGTAAGATACATGTGCTGCACAACCAACACTTCACCCCACCTCAGGCCCACCATCCCCATCTGTACCATACTGGTGCCAGTGTACACCTGTATGTTTGCCATTCATTAGCTGGGACTAGGCTGGTACACATGGTGTTCAGTGTTTGGGACACTGCAAAATGACACATGTGTAGGCCATAGTTGTCAAGCATCTGCACAAAGGCTGAAGGTGGGGGGGTTGTCATCATGATACAACAGTGCACTGCAACAGGGATCCAAAGGATGCTACAAATGGCTGTATCTGCACACAGTCAGGGTCAGAAACTGTGGCAGACATAATCCTGACTCCACAGCAATACTGATGGCAGTGTGTGAACTCCAAGGGATGTGCACATGAGTTGACCTTGCAATCATGCAGAGTTGGGGGACATGTGTAGGGCAGACTGACCAAATACTGGCAAATGCAGATGACCCATGCTAATATACCCCTGCCAGGAATAATGGCCACTGTAGTACACATAACTGTAGGTGCAACACACCATCATGATAAGGGAGTGCACACATATGCACCCACGAAGTGTATGCATCTCAATAAGCATCAGGACAAGTAGCACATTTGTTTGACACTGCATTTGATCATGCAGGGCATATGTCACATATAAGGTTTATGTAATGTTAACATATGCAGTAATATTGTCGCATGGCATATCAAGGTATAGGGCATCATATCAATAAAGGTGTGTACACTTCCCATAGCCATGGTAAGGTTTGAAGGTTGTCAGTGTAATTGTATCGTACTGGCCATACATGCACCGCTGATGATGACATTTGTAAATCAGACATCAGGCATTCACAAATGACATCTGTCCATATATAATCCCAGGTATGTGTCAGACAAACACATAGGGGCTGTGAGCAGCAGAGCAGACATAACTGACACAGTAATACACATTCAGCAAAGGTGTGTACACCTGTGAGGTATGGTGCACAGTACATGCCAGGGTACTGAACAGGTGCATGGCAATGCTATGTACATGGGTGCAATGTGCTTCAGGGGAAGGGGCACCACCTACTAACATAGCCCACACATGTATACTCTTGCTAGCATGGATTGACTATTGCTGCACCGCATGCTGTTGAGTACCATATGTCATGCATGTTGACAGATGGGTAATGGGAGTTCTGTGTGTAATATCTTCATGAAACCTCACCTGTAAGTTTGTGTGTGTGTGTGTGTGTGTGTGTGTGTGTGTGTGTGTGTGTGTGTATGGGGTGGGGGGTTATTTTGTCTGTAAGGGCAATCTGGCAGATTGGAAGGGGGTTGATGTATGTAGGATGTGTATGTGTATGTGTATGTGTTTGTGTGTGTCTCCATGTATGCACATGTGTGATTGTGGGGTTGTTCATACCTCTCGATTTCCCTTTGAAATCATGCAGTACATGGACATGGACAGACACATGAGACACCAGGAATACTTGTCTGACATGTAATCTCAGGACAGCTGATAGTATAATAAGGTCTGTAGCATGGAACATTCATTGGGAGGGAAACTAGACACCAGGTATACTGTTATAATTGCAATCAGCAGAAAAATGAAAGAATACCCACGTATGCAACACTACAGATGCATTGAGGAATTACTAGACAACATCAGTGAGTGTCTCCAAATATTATTGTTGTCCACATAATAAGTTAATAGAGCAACAGATCTTGCATCTACTGAACAATAGTTACGTATGACACTCCAGTGCGTGACATTATTGAGTGATCGTAGTAGCCCTTATCATATGGGGGCCATAGTCACAATGTCTGGACAAACCCAGGGTGAACACTGGATGACAGAATTGAGTCTTTGTAAAACCGACTCCAAATAAGTCAAAAAGGTAATGGAGTAACAGGTCATGTTTTGTGATCACTTGTCTAGGCAATTAGAATAATGATACGTTAATGATTGGTATTAATAAGTGTATGTTTCCAAGTGTGATGCAGGATGGGGAACTTAAGAAAATAAACTTGGGACAGACTGTTAACTCATGGACAGATAAGTATTATGGTGGAATGTCAGGGTGTGTGTGTGTGTGTGTGTGTGTGTGTGTGTGTGTGTGTGTGTGTGTGTGTGTGTGCGTGTGTGTCTGTATATGTGTATTTGTGTGTGTATGTGTGTATATGTGTATTTGTGTGTGTGTGTGTGCATGGGTGTGTGTGCACGTGTGTGTGTGTGCGTGTGTGTGTGCGTGTGTGTGTGCGTGTGTGTGTGTGTGTGTGTGTGTGTGTGTGTGTGTGTGTGTGTGTACTGTTAAGCAATGACGTACAAGTCTTAAAGTGCCTTTTGTGTTTTCCCCTCACAGGTGGCAAGGTGGGTCAAGATCCCTCCTGCAGGCAATCCAATGTCGGTGTCCATACAGGCACTGAAAATGATGATAGGTGTGTTGAGGCACAGATGGGGTTGTCAGAGGCCAAAACTGCATCATTGTTTGACATCCCCCTGTTATCCACCCCATCCCTGCACACAGTCACACTGCCTATAGATACCCCATCACCAGTGGCCATAGCAGTGGGACAGTTGGTGGTTGGTGGCAGTGCACATGACAGTGTGGTTTGTATGGCTGCTGTGTCTGGACACAGCAGCCATAGCTGGATGTCTGTCAGGGTACCACATAGGCAGATGTATAGGCATGCTCAATAGAGGGCTGCTGGTCATTGTGCCCCTGACAGAAGTACCACATCTGGTACCACCATGTGCATGTTTCAGGCTGTTGTGGAGGTGCAGCCATGTATGGAATGGTACCCTAGACAGGGTCTGAGGCTGCAGAGAGCTCCTCTTTTTAGCTGTAACTGACAACATTTAGTGATCTTGCAGGTGCCCTCCGTTATTTTACAGAAATCATGGATAGATGGTGGGGTGAGATGGTGAGACTCATTGACCGTGGATTATCCATGCTAGAACATGCGGTGGGAGTGGTGCAATGGCCACAATGGATGTAGGCTAGCAACACGACAGCTGGAGGTCGATGTGGATGTGCAAGGACACCGAGCCACTCTTGTAATGGCAGTATCAGCCCCAGCACTGCAGGGTGGGTGCTGTCATATCACACCACACCACAGCAGGCCATGTGCACATAGCCCTAACCAGTAATAGGAGGGACCTGGTTCCAACGGACATATGTCATCATCAGGGGAGAGTACTATATCATGGCTTTTACCTGGACATGCCCGTGGAACCCCCTGACAGGCACAGTTCTTGTGTCCATGGCCAGAGCCAGGTATGGTCTTCAGCTTTTCAACAAATGCTGGAATAGGGCAGTCACATGGCAGAACTGTGAGCATGCATACTCACACACAATACAAACACACCTAGGGCAACCCTATACCTAGACACACTACATCACCATGGCCATATCAGTAATTAAAACCCCTCACTCACACACATGGTGTGAAACATATAGCTCAGCCTAGGTCTCTGGCAAAACAACAACACACCCTGTGCATATGATGATACCTGTGCCACATCCCTGTCATCCATAACATCAATGCAGGGACAGGCTAATATGGTTCTGATGAACACAGTGACTGTACTACAGTGTACCAATGTACTGCTGTGTAACATGTTGTCAGCAGTAAATTTAATGCTTACATGTCAGGAGGTGTAGCTGTCCAGCCATGATGCATTACAGCTGTTATTAACACTGAGTGATTGTGATCTCCATAATGTCATCCATTTGGATGTATGTACCTGTGCAAGGAACCCATTGTAGCCTATGTAATTCCACCAAGGCAGACTACACACAACAACACATTGTGGAATAAGCAGTCTGTTAGTTTAATGTCATTGACGATGGTACCGGCAGGGTATATGACCCCTTCCCCAATGTAGTGCAATGCTCAACTCGGTAAACATATTTGCACTGGTGTGGGTGGCACACCCCAACCCTATGGTGGGTGAGAGGTGCTGTAGAACCACAAATTGTATGATAGACAACTACCTAACCTGTTAATATGAACTGTACAGTATTACAGCCAGCTACTTGGGGGGACAAACTCAATAGTAACTGCAATGATGTTGGCTGCGTCCACAACAGTCACACCCTGCTATATATACCAACCCCAGTATCACTGCACACCTACACAGTAGGGAAGAGGCCATTTATACATCTAACACTAGTTATGATGGAATGTATGACCACAGGATGATACCTGTGAAATGTTAGCATATGTCAGGCAGTTCTTGGACAGATGACCCCCTGGGACATGTATATTCTGCAAACTGAAGTAGATTCCTCCACATACATGCACGCTCTTACTTGGCAACACTGGGACTAGACCCCTACCTCGGTATGTAGTGCTACTGATGTGTGTGGCTTTAACTGCCCACACCACACAGCTGTTAGGTTACATGTTACATGCAGAACATCCCCAGGCATGTACAGTATGGTAATGGGGGATGTAATGGTTGTTTATGGACAATACATAGTGTGACATACTGTCATATACACATTGACAAACATATAACAGTCAGACACACATCTGAGAGACCTTGGCCTGGCAGTGCTAACTAACTTTTCAGTGTGTCCAATGTGTTACAGGGAGCTTGCACACAGCACATGCATAACTGGGCTCAATAGTGTTATCAGTTACCTGTATGGTTGGTGATGACAGTGGTCACCATACACTGGTACATGGGACATGTACCGAGGGTACCATGGTGTAATTACAGTATACCCAGCACCCACACCGCACTGTGGGTATTGTATGCACTGGAACCCAAGATGACACTCTGACATACCCACCATCACACATTGACCATGACTGCAATACAACCCCTTGTCCATCCCAAGAGTGCTACTACAGGGATATGCATCTAATGCACATGCCAAAGTCATAGTAGGGTGATGCATTGTCATGCCTCTCCTATGGTCAACAATATCACTATCCCTAATACTGTGTGGCAATGTATATTGTAAAAGGAGTATGTGGCCTTGGAATGCTGTACCATACATATGTACACACTCACTTGCACACATACACACACTTGGCAGAACTCAGTGGATATCCCATGCCTATCAACCCATTTGTACAACAGTGTTGTGCTGGTACTGCAAGGCCCAGGTAACCCTAGGGAAAAGAGTGTAACAAGGTACATGTAATCTCCGGTACAGCAGCAGCCACATCTAGCTATGGCAATGGGTGGTGCAGTGGGTGTGAAATGCCTCAGGGTAGTCTCAACTACAGGTCTACAAACACATAGACACTGATACTCTCAGTAATGTACACATACACATTTTTCAGTACTGGGATGCATCAGCGCAGATGTTCATAGGTGTGTACCAGGCTTTTGTCCATGGAGAGATGGGAAGTGAAGGGAATGTGTGTACAGTGGTATCATGCCAAATGCCATGTGCCAGCAGGCCATATATCAACATACACCACTGGGGTGATCCTCAGGGTGAGAGTGACATGCATCAACCAATCATCTGGGTGCCTCTTGCAGAGGGCCAGTGAGGTGCTCCAGTTGACATGTATGCAACATGTATTACATAACATGGTTAGTGTCTGTCTTGGAGACCCGTACCTAAGCATGTTCTGTTGACTGTGGTAGGGTAGTTAAGGTATCCATGGCATGTGGTGCGTACAGGGTGTGGAATCCTATCTGTGGCATTTATAACACAGCTGGGCAGACATATCAGTGTCAGTCAAGCATAGGTTGCCTGTAAGTATCCAAGATGGATACCTGACAATTGCACATCTGTTCAGAGGACTGACAGACATCAGCTAGCCAAATAGCTATGCATTAGGATGAATGTGTTTATAGATAGACGTCTGACACCGATAGGTATGCCACTAATACATGACGGCAGCTCTCACTGACATGTTCGATACTCACAGTAGTCTACAGTTAACTTCTACATGTCAGATCATTATCAAGTAGGAAATATTCAATGAGACACAGCTCACACACCAGCAACATGATTCAGAGTCCATCTTTGCAAGCAGGGATGTTTGTTTCCGGTACTACGATTAGCAATCTACTCTTAATTGGGAAAGCATTGTCAACAGTAGTAATGTAATGATACACTAGGTGCCAGTGTGATTGCATATAACCTGGGATACTATCCATGTATGCAACACATTCACATGGATAAAAGTGTTGTACAAGCCATATATACTCAAGTGTCCCAGACAGTAGACTCACTCCCCTTGCTACTGTAATGACAACACATAGATGCATGTTATGTACATGGCATTACATAAACATATTACAGATGTCATTACCTTGCTATATTATCAGGCTGGAATGTGAGCACTGGTTACCAGGGCTGTGCCATGCTTAGCAGGTGTCAGCATTGCTGCAATATAACAGCTAAGCACATTTGCATACTGGTAAGAGAAGCCCATATGGTATAAGCACCTGCACATTTTACCATATGTTAGCACACACTTAATTTCGTAACAACCCATGCAAACTCGATTAAAGCTGCACAAAACCACCTTAACTACTCTTTATCCAACAGCCGTTGTTCTGCCCAGCAACAAAATAAACAGACATTGCAGGTCTTGAACCCAGGACCCGGTACACTACAATCACAGCAGTTAACCACTACACCATGACAGCTGTGAAGACAGTTGTTGTTTTTCCAATATATCTGTCAGTACACATATTGAATAGTATTGAACAATTACTGTGACCTCTACAATTGTGTAGTACGTGTTAGTGATATTACTGTTGCATCACACATGTTATATCTAAATATACACATATCAGATAAATACGGTGTAATACATCTAGGAAGGTATACACAACAGTAATGTTTACACATGACAAGGATATGGGTATATATCTATACATATATATATATATATATATATATATATATATATATATATATATATATATATACACACACACACACACAGATGTAGATATATGTGTACATGTACACATACATATATATTCATATATATGTATTTATGTATATACATCTGTATATTGCATCATATATATGGCCATATATAGATCTCTCAGTATATATATATATATATATATATATATATATATATATATACATATATGTGTATATATATATATATATATATATATATATATATATATATATATATACATATATATATATTTACTAATGCATGTCTTGCTACCGAACCTGCTGTTTAGCCAAGTATCTATACCTCATAGCATTTGAAAGTCTAAGCATTTTGAATTATGAAATCTGATTGTATTCTATGTTCACATTTTCTGAAACATCTCTGCCAATCAGATGTAAGTCTGCACATTGTGTATATTGATATCTGCCTGTATTATTTTCTATATTTTTCTAAACATGTCTGCCTGAGTTTATCACTCAGTGATCTATGTACTGTCTCTTTTTTGGCATGTGGAGCTTTGCTCCCGGGGACTACGCTGAAAATGGACATAAATCCAGTCAGACTATCCCGGTCAACAAATGTAAAATAAATAGATAAATAAATAAAAAGGTCTCTCTCTCTACATATATATATATGTATAGATATATATATATATATATATATATATATATATATATATATATATATATATATACATATACACATATATGTATGTAGATATGTGTATGTGTATATATCTATATAGACATATGGCTGCATATATACGTATATATATATAAATATATATACATATATATATATATATATCAATATATATATATATATATATATATATATATATATATATATATATATATATATATATATATATATATATATATATATATATATATATATATATATATATATATATATATATATATAGGTTCATAGTTTGATACTAGGCTATCTGCCCTAGGGCATTTATAAGCCTAGCCAGAGTGTGTTTGTCTTTCGCCACCGTTTTAAATTAGTTGACTGTGCCTCTGTATAGTAGGTCACAGAAGATAGCCTTTTTAAGGTTAGTTTACTGTGCCTCTGTCTAGTATGGACACAGAAGAGATCCCAGGGGTAAACCTATGATCTCCCATCCACTCGTCAAAATTTCTCTTGAAGAGGGTCATTGAGGGGCTTTGCCTAACATGGATTGGGATTTTCTTCCAGAGTGAGGGGAGCCTCTGGGATATGAATCTGTCCCTCCAGCATGTCCTATTTATTTCTGTGCTGAGGTTTAAGTCCCTGGACCATGTAGCTCTAAGGGATTTGGATTTCCTGAGGTGGAACATGTCCATTAATTCTGGTTTGGACATTGCTTTATACGTCAGGCACAGATTGCCTCTGAATAGGCAGTAAGCAACTGAGTAGAGCTGGAGTTTCTTTAGCCTAACTGCGTAGGGCATCTGTTTGAGTCTCTTGATCCTCTTGGTGAGGTACTTTTGGGGTCTTGTCAGTTGCTGCAGGTGTCGGGTAAGGTACATCCCAAATGGGGCATTGTATTCAATTATGGGCCTGATGAGTGATGAGTAGAGTGGCACAATGACCTCTCTTGATCTAGATGTGAACCCTTTCTTGATAAGGTGGGCTATAGAGAAGGTCTTTCTTACCACTTTGGCAACGTGATTGTCAAAGGAGAGATTGCTATCTACTTGGGTCCCAAAATCCCTAATTACTTCTTCCGTACTTAATGGATTACCACCTATGTGGTAATTTGTGGGCACTTTGTTTTTCCCAAAGCGGATGACTATGCACTTTTTGGTATTTAGCTTTAGGCCATGGCTCTGGCACCAGTTATCCATCTCTGTGAGACCCTTTTGGAGGATGCTTGTGTCAGTTGGTGAGTCGATTATGGCACCCAGTTTGCAGTCATCTGCGAACTTGGTCCGCCATAGTCCTCCCGTGTTAGCCTGTACCTCAGAGAAATATATACCGAACAAGAGAGGTCCCAGTACTGAGCCTTGTGGGATGCCACTTGTAACTGGTTTAGAGTCTGACAGGGCACCTGCAATTCTGACCATGTGGGTTGTATCCCTGAGCCAGTTTGCAACCCATCTTGTGACATAGGGGTTGATATTTAAGCTGGTGAGCTTATTTATGATGCCTGAGTGGGGTATTGTGTCGAAGGCTTTTGCGAGGTCCAGGTAGGCTTTGTGGACTACCTTCCCTTCATCTATGGCCTTGGTGACTGTTTCAAAGAAGTCGACCAGGTTCAAGAGGCAAGATCTGCCCTTAACAAAGCCGAATTGGGTAGGATCCAGTGTTTGGAGGTTCCCAATGTATTTGTTTATGAGTTCCATGATGATACGCTCCATAGCTTTGCAGACCAGTCTAGTCAGGCTTATAGGGTGATAGTTTCAGGTGTCCGTTGTGGCACCACCTTTGTGGAGTGGAAACACTGTTGCTGTACGTCATTCCTTGGGTACATATCCTGTAGTAAGGCTGAGATTGAACAGTGACTTTATGTAAGGGTTCAGTTCTTCTTGGAGCTCATGTAAGATGCAGCCCGGGACACCGTCCAGTCCCATTGATGCTGTGTTTTTTGCTTTGGAGAGGTCAGCTCTCACCTGTGCATCTGTGATGTCAGGGAGGCTACACTCTGTTGGGATAGATATTTGCTCTTTTGTGGGGGAAGGGGGGGAGTTTGCACTGAACCTGTCTGCCAGGATGTTGGCAATGTCTGTGGGTTCAGTGCATTTTTTGTCATTTTGCACTAACTCAGAGCATATCTGGGAGTTGCCACCCAGGTTTCTGACATAACTAAAGAAGGCCTTGTGATTATCTTTAGCGTCTTGTGCAATTTTTCTTTCGAAGCTGGCCTTAGATAATTTTATGAGGGATCGTAGTTTCTTGCTAGTACTGATCAGAGATGCCTTCCCTTTTTGGGATTTTGCTCTATCATGTAGTAGGTTCCTCCTTCTGTTGTATAGCTTATTTATGGCTGGGGTCCACCAGACTGGTGTCTTGCCTTTGGAGGAGTGAGTCTTGGTTTTATTTGGGATAGCACGATCCATGCATTCCTGTAGGTGTCCATAGAATGCGTTTGTAAAGGATTCTGCGGTTTGGGCTGTATTTTCCACTGGCCCGGGGGCTTTGAAGGATTCCACCTCGGTTTTGAGAAGTGTGAAGTTTGCTTTTGAGAAGTTCTTCACTGTGGTTTCCTTGGCTGGGAGTGGGGACGGGATATGGATATCCAGTGAGATTAATTTATGGTCATATCTTACCAATGAGGGGTATACCTCTGGTATCGAACATAGAGTCCCCATGTTGGTGATGATCAGGTCCAATATGTTTTCCCCTCTTGTGGGAGTGGTGACCTGTTGCTCCATAGCATTTGAGTTTATAAATTCTAGGAAGCATTGGGCAAGGGTGTTGGGGCTTGAGTAGTGCTCCCAGTTTATGTTTGAGTAGTTGAAGTCACCCAATATGATGGTGTTTGGAGAGACCTTCATATTCTCCAGTGTTCTCGGGAAAGCTGAGTGGAGTTCCTGAGTTTGGGAGGGTGGTCTGTAGCAGGCTACAAACTGAAAGGCAGTTTTGCCCACTGTTAGTTGCACATGGATGGTCTCCGATGCTTCGTGCAGTGCCACTAACCTGGAGGTGTGGGTATCTTTGATGAATATGGATACTCCCTCTCCTTTTGTGGTTCGGTCCGAGTTTTGGGGCCAAAAAGCATGGTACGAGGTATAACCTGGTAGTGCTGTGGTGCTCTCGGGAGCCTTGAAACAGGTTTCTGTTACTGCACATATATCAATATTCTCCATACTGAGGAGAGCCTCAAGTGCGTGCATCTTGAGGTTTAGACGTCTGGTGTTGAGCAGCATTACCCTTAGTTTCTTTTTCCTTGTGTTGTCTATGTAGGTGGGTTTGTCTTTTGAGCCTTGCCAAAAAAGGCACTATGGGGGTGGCAAGAGCCTTAGCCAATATTCGAAAGCCCATAGGTGACAGGTGCAAGTCATCCCTAGCAAAGCAATGTGGCTTGTCGAGCATGTCATCCCAGGCTGACAGACACTGGATCCCCTTTGAATGACACCAGTACTTTAGCCAATTGTTAAAATTGATCATTTTGTCTTTATACTGTGGCATCATTCTTGGTGAGGGTAAGATGCTACTCAAGGTCAGGGTCATACCGGCCTGGGCTACATGATCAGAGAGCTCTTCTATGTCTCTTTTCATGTAGTCCAGGGAGGTACATCTCAGGTCATTCACACCAGCATGGACAATGATGGAGTCATATTTGTACTTGCTTTGGAGTGACCTGAGTGCTTGTGTTATGTGGCGGATCCTGGCACCCGACAGGCAGCTTACAGTGACCTTCTCCTTGTTCAGCCTGGTGAGTGGGACGTCATTGTGTCTGACAAGAGAGTCACCTATTACAAGTGTATTAGTTGTGTTGTTTAGCCTTAAGGGCTGTAACTGTGTGACACACTGACTTTGTGAACTATGTGATACGTGGGTATTGTTGTGGGGTAGCGGTTGCTTGGATGTCTGCTTTGGGGGTCTCTGCTGCTTGGGAAGATTTTTATTTAGAGCCTCCGAGTATGTTTTTGTGTGTTTATGTGTTTGGTTTGCTGTTGCGATAGGTCTATGTGAGACTGGATTTGTGGTGTGTGTGGTTAACTTCTCCGCCTGACTGACTGCGCCAGTACTGGGTTGAGAGAGCTCAGCCTCCAGTTTGGCTATATAGTTGCATCTCTCACATATATTTCAGCTTGTTGGGAGGAAGAGAGGGTGGTCTGTGTACATAAGGCAGTTGTAACATTGCCTCAAGATTCCCAGATTCACCAGCTGGACTGGAGAGTAAACCCAAAACTGACTTTTGGACATGCCAGAATAGTATAAGGAACTACTTTTTGACTGATCAAAAAGGACCAATAAGGAGCCAAGTACTTTAAGGGAGTATAAGAGGGTGTAGTGCTTTAGTTTATTAGTGTTTACTTATAAGATTATTGGTGTTAATCTTAGTGGCCTTGAAACTGCCCGCCCCTCTTGTAAATTTGTGTTTGGATACTCCTTCTGGGCCCATCTCATTTGCTCACTCAGCTGAGTGCAGTGAGATCATATTCTGATTTCAGGCACTCCTACTGTGTACAAAGAGAGCATCTGGGAAACAGAAAAAAAAATAAGCTTGTTTCCTGCCTTTCCTGTTAAGTGGTATAGACTATTTGTAGGCTTCTGAGCCCCCAAGCCCTTCTGTGTTGGAGGGAAGCCTTCTAGCTTAGTTTTTTTCTTATAACTAGCCAGTTTTCTAGTTTCAGCACTCAAATCTGTTTCTTTGATCTCAGCACTTGTTCAGAAAAAAAAATTCATCTGCTTTTACTGTACTTGTGTTTCTACCTACTTTATTTTACTTTTGCATCATCTTAAAAGTACTCAATTGTATTTATTACTGCTTGGTGTAACTCATTTTAAGCCTTTTGTTTTAAACATTTGGGCTTCGGACCAGTTGTTTTGCACTGAGATGGTTTGTGGTCTGCACTGTAGTGGCAGAACAGGTAGCTTACATCCTTCTAGGTTGGGAACTGCTGATTGAGGGCTCAGTGTCTGTTATTCTAAAAGTGTACTAATTCTGGTTTAAGCACTTGGGCTTTCAGGCCAGTTATTTTACATTAAGAGGGTTCGTGGTCTGCACTCTTGTGGGAAGAGAGGCTGGACTCTGCCCTTCTGAGCTGGGAATTTCTGGTTAAAGGCTTATAGTGCATGCATATCTGAACTGCTTCTTACTGAAGTTGGTGTGCCTTGTTTGCTGTGGCATAGATTGGATTTGGGCCTGCTGGATCTAGCTTTGTTTGTGTAACTTGAGCACTAATCCAGGCATTCTCTAAAGTATTCAACTGTATTTATTACTGCTTGGTAGTAACTTGATTAAAGTGTAGCTATCATTCTAAGTCTTTTGGATTAAGCACTTGGGCTTCAGACCAGTTGTTTTACATTAGCAAGGTTTGTGGCAAGCACTGTGGTGGCAGGACAGGTAGCTTTCATCCTTCTAAGTTGGGAACTGCTGATTGAGAGCCCAGTGTCTGTTATTCTTAAAGTGTATTAGTTCTGATTTAAGCACTTGGGCTTCAGGCCAGTTATTTTACATTAAGAAGGTTCGTGGTCTGCACTCTTGTGGGAGAAGAGGCTGGACTCTGCCCTTCTGAGCTGAGAATTTCTGGTTAAAGGTTTATAGTGCCTGAATATTTGAACTGTATCTTACTGAAATTGGTACACCTTGTTTGCTGTAGCATAGACTAGATCCAGGCCTGCTGAATCTAGCTTTGTTTATATGCTTGTTGTTTGTTTGCTTGTTATTTCCCTGGAATGCTAATTCCACCTAATACACGGCTTCTCAGCGCTTCTGTGGATCACTAGTGATATCTGCTTTGCTTACTGTACTTATTTCCTTGTTTCACTTGAAAGAAAGTTACTGTTTGTCATTTTTGCATTTAAGTTACCTGTAACACATTGCACTTAAGTTACCTGGCACTTGCTCACTAAAGCAATTATATAAGTCAGCACTAAAAATTAAAAGCACTACACCCTCACTCCCCACTGGCCCTTGTTTTCAATTATTAAGGAATTCCCAATATTATTCTAGCATGTCCAAAGGTCATTTGTCAATCTCCTCTCCGGTCCAGCTGGTGAATCTGTGAATCTTGAGGCAATGTTACAACTGCCTCATGTACATAGACAACCCTCTCCTCCTCCCAACAAATTCCAACACATGTGAGAGATGCAACCATATAGCCAAACTGGAGGCTAAGCTCTCTCAACTCAGTACTGGCATAACCAGTCAGGAGGAGAAGGAAACCACACTCACTACAATTCCAGTCTCACATAGACCTACCATGACAGCAAACCAAACACATAATCACACAAAAACATACTCGGAGGCTCTAAATAAAGATTTGCCTAAGCAGCAGAGACCTCTAAAGCAGACACCCAAGCAACCGCTACCCCAAAACAAAACACGTGCAACACATATCTCACAAAGCCAGTGTGCCAAACAGTCACAGCCCTTAAGACTAAACAACACACCTGATACACTTGTAATACGTGACTCTATCGTCAGGCACACTGACGTCCTGCTCACCAGGCTGAACAAGGAGAGGGTCACGGTGAGCAGCCTGTTGGGCTCTAGGATCCGCCTCATAATACAAGCACTCAGGTCACTCCAAGGCAAGTACAAATATGACTCAGTCATTGTCCATGCTGGTGTGAATGACCTGAGATGTACCTCCCTGGACTACATGAAAAGAGACATAAAGGAGCTCTCTGAGCATGTAGCTCAGGCCAGTATGACCCTGACCTTGAGTAGCATCTTACCCTCACCAAGAATGATGCCACAATATGAAGACAAGATGATCAATTTCAGCAATTGGCTTAAGTACTGGTGTCATTCAAAGGGGATCCAATGCCTGTCAGCTTGGGATGATATACTCGACAAGCCACGATGCTTCGCTAGGGATGGCTTGCACCTGTCACCCCTGGTCTTTTGGATATTGGCTAAGGCTCTTGCTACCCCCATAGTGCGTTTTTTAGGCAAGGCTCAAAAGACATACCCACCTCCATAGGTATCACAAGGGATAAGAAACTAAGCGTAATGCTACTCAACGCCAGAAGTCTAAACCTCAAGATGCATGCACTCAAAACTCTCCTTAGCATGGAGAACATCGATATCTGTGCAGTAACAGAAACCTGGTTCAGGGCTCCCGAGAGCACCCCAGCACTACCAGGTTATACCTCATATCATGCTTTTCAGCCCCAAAACTTGGACAGAACCACAAAAGGAGGGGGAGTATCGATATTCATCAAAGATACCCACACCTCCAGGTTGGTGGCAAAGCATGAAGCATCAGAGACTATCCATGTGCAACTAACAGTGGGTAAAACTGCCTTCCAGTTTATAGTCTGCTACAGACCACCCTCCCAAACCCAGGAACTCCACTCGGCCTTCCTGAGAACACTGGAAAATATGAAGGTCTCTCCAAACACCATTATATTCGGCGACTGCAACTACCCAAACATAGACTGGGTGCATTACTCTAGCTCCAACACCCTAGCCCAAAGGTTCCTAGAATTTTTAAACTCAAATGCTATGGAACAACTTGTTACCACTCCCACAAGAGGGGAAAACATACTGGACCTGATCATCACCAACATGGGGACTCTATGCTCCAGACCAGAAGTGTATCCCTCACTGGTAAGATCAGACCATAAACTAATCTCACTGGATATTAACATCCCGACCCCACCCCTTGCCCAGAAAACCACAGTGAAAAACTTCTCTAAAGCAAATTTCACACTCCTCAAAACCGAGGTGGAATCCTTCAAAGCCCCCGGACCTGTGGAAAATACGGCCCAGACCGCAGAATCCTTTATAAACGCATTCTATGAACACCTTCAGGAATGCATGGATCATGCGATCCCAATTAAAACCAAGACCCAATCCTCCAAAGGCAGACGTCCTGTCTGGTGGACCCCAGCCATAAAAAAACTATACAATAGAAGGAGGAAGCTACTAAATGATAGAGCAAAATCCCAAAAAGGGAAGACATCACTGATCAGTATTAGCAAAAAACTACGGGCACTCACAAAATTGTCTAAGGCCAGCTTCAAGAGAAAAATTGCAAAGGACACTAAGGATAATCACAAGGCTTTCTTTAGTTATGTTAGGAACCTGGGTGGTAATTCCCAGATATGTTCAGAATTAGTCCAAAATGACAAAAAATACACTGAACCCACAGACATTGCCAACATCCTAGCTGACAGGTTCAGCGCAAACTCCCCCCCCCCCTCCTCACCAAAAGGGCAAATATCTATCCCAGTAGAGTGCTGCACCCTGACATCTCAGATGCTCAGGTAAGAGCCGCCCTCTCCAAAGCAAAAGACACAGCATCAATGGGACCAGACGGTATCCCGGGCTGCGTCCTACATGAACTCCAAGAACAGCTAAACCCAAACATAAAACTACTGTTCAATCTCAGCCTTACTACAGGATATGTGCCCAAAGAGTGGTGTACAGCAACAGTGGTCCCTCTCCATAAAGGTGGTGCCTCAACGGATCCTGGAAACTATCGCTCCATAAGCCTGACTAGCTTGGTCTGAAAAGCTATGGAAAGGATCATCATGGACCTCATAAATAAAGATATTGGGGACCTACAGATACTGGATCCTACCCAGTTCGGCTTTGTTAAGGGCAGATCCTGCCTCTTAAACCTGGTTGATTTCTTTGAAACAGTCACCAAGGCCATTGACGAGGGAAGGTGGTCCACACAGCCTACCTGGACCTCGCAAAAGCCTTCGATACAATACCCCACTCGGGCATTATAGATATGCTCACCAGCTTAAATATAAACCCCTATGTCACTAGATGGATTGCAAACTGGCTAAAGGACAGAACCCACATGGTTAGAATTGCTGGAGCCATGTCAGACTCCAAACCAGTTACAAGTGGTGTCCCACAAGGCTCAGTCCTGGGACCTCTCTTGTTCGGCATATATTTTTTGGAGGTACAGGCCAACACGGAAGGACTGTGGCTGACCAAGTTCGCAGATGACTGCAAACTGGGCGCCATAATCGACTCTTCAGCCGACACAAGCATCCTCCAAAAGGGCCTCATAGAAACAGACAACTGGTGCCAGAGCCATGGCCTCAAGCTAAATGCCAAAAAGTGTATAGTCATCCCCTTTGGCAAAAACAAAGTTCGCACAAATTACCACATAGGTGGTAATCCATTAAGTACAGAAGAAGTAATTAGGGACCTGGGGACCCAAGTTGATAGCAATCTCTCATTTGACAACCACGTGGCCAAAGTGGTTAGAAAAACATTTTATATAGCCCACCTAATGATGAAGGGATTCACATCTAGATCAGGGAGGTCATCGTGCCTCTTTACTCATCCCTCATCAGGCCCATAATTGAGTACCATGCCCCTTTTGGGATGTACCTTACCAGACACCTGCAGCAACTTGAAAGACCCCAAAAGTACCTCACCAAGAGGATCAAAGGGCTCAAACAGATACCATATGCTGCCCGGTTAAAGAAACTCCAGCTCTACTCAGTGGCATACCGCCTGTTCAGAGGCGATCTGTGCCTGACGATAAAGCCATGTCCAACCCGGAATTAATGGACATGCTGCACCTCAGAAAATCCAAATCCCATCGAGCTATGCGCTTGAGAGACTTGAACCTCAGCAGTGAAATAAATAGGACATGCTGGAGGGACAGATTCATAACCCAGAGGATCCCTTCACTCTGGAATAAAATCCCAGTCCAGGTTAGGCAGAGTCCCTCATTGACTCTCTTCAAGAGGAATCTTGATGAGTGGATGGGAGATCATAGGTTTACCCCGGGTATCACTTCTGTGTCACTGTTAAACAGAGGCACAGTATACTAACCTCGAAAAAGGGCATAGCAAAATAAATTTATAATGGGTGGCGAAAGCCAAACACATTCTGGCTAGACTTATAAATGCCCTAGGGCAGATAGCCTAGTATGAACCTATGAACCTATGAACCTATATGAGCAACTGCATGGCTTTAGAATGAAAATAGAGTGCTTACTTTGAGATTTAGAACAGTTCTAAGGGAAAAAGTGAAGAGCAGACTTTGTGGAGCCAGGAATAGTTTAAACCAGTTTAAGCGGTGCTATCTGATGCTGCTCTATTCACAAAATCATGCAAAACTGCACAAATGCGGGTTTTAAAGCAGGGAAACTGAGAGACATAGGAATTGACCCAAAACGGCCAATAAGCTACTAGTTTCAGGGCTGAGACCACTCCTCCAGGGGCAGATAGGCTGCTCAAAGCTCCCCACTCTCACTGGTGAACAGAGAAGCTTCCTCCTATCCGAGTAAGGATATGGGCAACACAGGAAACTATACCATGGTGCGGAATTCAGCAAAACCTGAAATCTGGACTAATCTATTTCAGCAAAGGCGGGAAAAGAGAATATATATATTTTTTTTTTCAGGAAACAGCAGAAAACACTGTAAATGCTATAAACAGGCTAGCGCACTTTAGTGCGTAGCCTACAACAGTTATACAATACAAAAGCGACTTAAATTGATATAAAACAAGTGCAAAAACTGTAAAAAGCAGAAGGCAAATGCAATTTAAACTTTTTAAAGCACAGATCAGTTAGAAATTCACTTTTTAGGTGGGAAAAGGCAGTCGGAGCAAAAAAACAGAGAAAAAATACTTAAATCTGGAAAAGTCTCTCTAGGGTCTCTCTGTTGCCTGTATCACTCTGCAGGACACCAGGAGGAGCTGTGCAGTGCTGTATACTGGTGCAAAACTGTGCAAATACGGGTTTTAAAGCAGGGAAACTGAAAGAGACAGGAATTGACCCAAAATGGCCAATAAGCTACTAGTTTCAGGGCTGAGATCACTCCTCCAGGGACAGATAGGCTGCTCAAAGCTCCCCACTCTCACTGGTGAACAGAGAAGCTTCCTCCTATCCAAGTAGGGATATGGGCAACACAGGAAACTATACCACAGTCCAGAATTCAGCAAAACCTGAAATCTGGACTAATCTAGTTCAGCAAAGGTGGGAAAAAAGAATTTTTTTTTTTTTTTTGTTTGTTTTTTTCAGGAAACAGCAGAAAAACACACAGAAAACACGCTATAAACAGGCTAGCACACTTTAGTGTGTAGCCTACAAGAGTTGCAAAAATGACTTAAATTGATATAAAACAAGTACAAAAACTGTAAAAAGCCGAAGGCAAATGCAATTTAAACTTTTTAAAGCACAGATCAGTTAGAAATCCGCTTTTTAGGTGGGAAAAGGCAGATATATCCATATATGTATGTAGATATGTATACGTGTATATATCTATATAGATATATGGAGATATATATATATATATATATATATATATATATATATATATATATATATATATATATATATATATACATATATATATATATATATATATATATATATATATATATATATATATTATGTATATATCTATACATATGTATATATATATATATATATATATATATACATATACATATGTATATATATATATATATATATATATATATATATATATATAGATATATATATATATATATATATATATATATATATATATATATATATATATATATATATATATATATATATATATATATGTTTAACATATGTCCAGAACAAAGAGTGGGGTCATACCTCAGCACCAATAGTCTCAAACTCTTAGTGCAAGGGGATGTCATGTACATATTGCAGGCATATATGTAGACTGCTGCTACTGTAACAAGGGTGGCCTTAACAAAAATGCTGTGTGCGGGAGGTCACATCTGCTATTGACATGTAAGCCATCAGGTACTGACAGGCATCCTAAGGTCATCATAGTACAGTGCCACTGATACCACAGTATAGGTCCTGTGGAATACAGCAGAGATATGACCAATAAATGTGGACAGTCTGACACACTCTTGTCAGTCCAGAGGTATACACAGAACCCCTTAGTGCAAGACATGTGGACCAAGCCTGACAATGTGGATGTTAACAGCCATGTAAATGGGTATATCACGTAAATACTGGAATACATATGCCCACACAGTTTATTCATTCACACACTCATGTATGTCCTGACACATAATAACTGGTGGTGCAGAGGTCACATGGCCACATACTACCCACTAGTTAGTGACATACATCTGTACAGCATCCCACTGCTTTGTCAGAAATACATGACAGTTATGGAAGCCTGGCAGCAGTACATCTGACCAATATCTGGATATAACATCACACTGGGTAAGTACATTAAGCTGCTAGGCATGTAAGAAAGCACTGTGCAAACTACAGGCAGACTGCCACAACACTGGCCTACATTTCTTATGGGGGAATACACATGTACCTGCAAATATAGCAGGGTCTACAGGCATGTAACAGTGCACAGTAACAGACACCTGTGTGAAAGTGCATACCCCCAACCAATGTACACAGCCACTACATATGGTAAGCAAGCTTACTATTACAGTATATGGACTGTCTGATCAACGTCATCATCCTATATGCCACTCACACACTAACCCTACATATACTGGGCCACTACACAGTGTGGTCCGATGCCTGTCTGTGGTATGGGACATGTGTGTGTTTGGCCCTACAAACATGTAAGCCGATAAGGTACCATACACTGGATGAGTATGTAACATCAGATAGAACAGGACCAAGAACAATGACATCTACCACAGTCTGTACACAGGCCAAGGTACATATTCACAATATACAAAAAAACGCAAATCCAAACTAGCAAAACCGAAACAATAAAAGAAAACAATCAGGCAATGGAATATCCAACTGTTTATTGTATGTAAGCGCTTTCACTGAACAAAATACTTCAGCTTCTTCAGACAAGTAAAAACTATTCACTTCCCAGTTTAAAAACCTAACAAACCTGCGAGTCAGTGGGCTGGGCCAGCCCAAGAACATGATGTCATGCAGCATTAAACATTTAAAGCAACATTGACTAATTAAACCATGTTGCCCAAATGATAGTCTTAAGCATCTAAAAAAGTTAATAAAAAAGTATTTTGTTCAGTGAAAGTGCTTACGTACAATAAACAGTTGGATATTCCATTGCCTGCTCGTTTTCTTTTCTTCTATATTCACAATATACACACTGTTGACAATCACCATAAGTACATAGACCTCACTACTGTACACACTCCCACAGAATGCCCAGGTTATGTCCTCAAATATAACCCCTACTGTACATAACATGTCTAGCAGTCTGATATCTCACTGGCTTGTTGTCAGGTATGATGTCAATAAATAATGGTGTACAGAACATATGCACCTCTTAGTGCATGACATATGCACAAAGGTTGACAGAGTTGTGGCTGGAGACACAAACACAGGGCCAATATCGACATGTTCCTGTGATAACCTCGTACATTTACTGTTGTAACAGGGTTTGTTGTGACATATGTCCTATGAGGGATATGAAGTCAGTAACTCCCATGGCTGTCACCATGTACTGACTGCAATCCTCAGACTATGCTTCTGCAGTTCTAAGATAGGCAATCTGTGAGTAACATAAGACACATAAGACTCCAAACACTGGCCTGTCTGCAGTTAACTATACAGGTGTGAGTTTCCTCAAACACATAACACTGTCATGACATGTATTAAATCATGTAGACCAGCCATATCCACATAAACCCTGTTAAACCAACATTACTCCAAATGCAGAAGAGCACAACATACATTCTGTAGTCATGTCTGGAACATCCCCCTCCTGTTTGTTGGCCTGTCTCCAGAGTGTATGCTGTTAGAGGTATATCCCACTACCATCTGTGATGCTGTTTGCCAAACACCAACATGATGTCCTGCTCACAGTGAATGAAAAGGGCCAACACCCACATGATGTTCCTAGTTGTAGGAGTGTATTTCCATGCAATTGGCTATGGGAATGTTACCACAGCTATTCACATGCAATCAGCTAGTGGGGGACTGCAATTCATGCACAGGCCATCAGCTGATCATGAGCATCACTTACAAAACACAAGCTGCTGCCTAAGCAAAGCAGGTGTATTTCTCCACATCCACTAGAGAGGGAGTGAGAGAGACAGACAGAGGCAAAGTAAGACAGAGAGGGGGTAGGAGAGTAAAAGCTAAGTATTCTTGTGTCACACACTTACCAGTGCAGGGTTTCAAACCCTTGCCTGACTATGTATTGCTCTGAGATGTTATGCAGTTATTGCATGCACCACAGTGCTTACATGCCAGTGAGCTGCCCAAAGGTATATTGGACAGTGAGTGACATCTGCAATAGTGATAAAGGAGAGATATGGTAGGTGTAGTACATGTGCCTGACCGAAAGAACAGTTGTCAAGGACAACACAGCCACACTCTCTCAGGGACGCACACACATTATCACAGTTGGCAAGGTCAGGATTAGACTTCCCAACTAACTAGTTTGCCACACTGCAGTAATACACAGGTATCACATGCACCACAGAGGTTATCAGGCTGATATATGGGCAAGGGGTATGTCACGGTTTCTGACATCAGAAGGCATGTTTCAGTAGGCCAGTGGGAGGTGTAGTGAGTGTGAATGGCATCCAAATCATTATACTTCACACACACACACACACACACACACACACACACACACACACACACACACACACACACACACACACACACACACAGACACAGGTTTGCCAGTACTGACATGCATGGGTGCGTTGCTTCACAGGTGTGTAGTGGGTAACTGTGCCAGAAGGCTGTATAAGGCTAGGTAAAGGGTATACCTTGGCATCAGGTCACATGTCAATAATCTGCTGTGTGGCTCAGGGGTGTAGTGTCTGGATTGGCCCACACAGGTGGGTTTTGTATTCATCATCCACTCATCTGGGTTACTATTGTGGGTGGACAGTGCTGTGCAATGCTTCCATGTATGTGTTCTATATTCCATAACATGGACGGTGTCTGGGATGTGCACACGTCCCACATGCATGTTCTGTAACATGTGGTAGTGTACCTGGTGTGTCTGGGGCATGTTGTGTAGACAGATTGTTATCAGATGTGCCATTCCTGACCTCATGTGGTGTGAACTGGCAATGGAAACCAGGTTGACCCTACACCTACATTGACAGCATGATACAGGTATTCACTGGTGTCAGTGGCATCTGTCCATACAGGGCATGTGTATAAGGCATGACATGTCCTTTGAGGGTTACATTTGCTGACTCTACAGTTGTTGCAGGCATCCAGTGGGGAACATAGCAAAGGAGCACTGTATGCAGTGATTTGCCTATTGTAGAGATGGGACAGGGTACCATGTCCTCTGTAGTCCACTGCAATCACACCATGGTTACTATCTGTGGGCAATATGCAGGGAACTGCAAACATAGTGGTTGTTGCCTAGCCATGTGTGTTTGCGTATGAGACATGGGTGGAGACTGTTCTCTGGGTAATACAAGGGTTGCCTACATTGTTCCCCAAGCCATGATGTCACATGTAGGGGTATGCAATGTTTACCCCAGCCTCCCTGCTGTTTGACATTTGTTATCCTTGTAAAGAGGACATTGTGACATATAATAGGCCTACCATATAAGAAATTTGCAAAATCCACTCCACAGTGAGTCCCCTTATTATACACTCGCACCTATCCTCACACAGGATACTAACAACAAACACACACACACCAAATCTCACAGTTGCCATGTCTGGGATTAGCACTCCTACCTAACTAGTACATCACACTACAGCATTACACAGTTATAGCACACGCCATGGAGCTTACTGGACTACTCCTTCCCCAAATGTGTATTTCAAAGTGTATGACAGCAGGCTTGCCAAGGTTGGGCAATGGAAAGTCTAGGTTACAGGTTCATAGGTTTATAGGTTGGTACTAGGCTATCGGCCCTAGGGCCTATACATGCCTAGCCATGAAAGTTCCCTGGCTATGTCTTCCCACAATATTTACTTCCCTGGACCCCTGTCTAGCAGGGTGACTGACATGATCCCCAGGGTCAGTTTCCTAGCTCCCATCCAATCGTCAAGGTTCCTTTTGAAGATGGCAAAAGAGGCACTCTGCTTGACATGTATGGGCAGTCTATTCCAGATTCTTGGTAGTCTCTGGGTCAGGAACATATCCCTCCAGCATGTATTGTTCATTATGATGACAAGGTTTGGCTCCCTGGAGCTTGGGGCTGTGAGGAATTTGGATTTCTTTAAGTGTAGCATGTCCAAAAGCTCTGGGTTTGACATGGCATTGTATGCTAAGCAGAGATTGCCTCTGAATACAGGATATGTGACAGAGTATAGCTGGATGATTTTCAGATGGTCAGCACAGGATATCTGGTTTAGACCTGTGATTCTTTTAGCGAGGTATGTCTGCAGCCTTTCTAGTTGTTGCAGATGTTTTGTGAGGTACATACCAAACAGGCCATTGTAGTCTGTACTGAGTCTACTGACAGATGACTACAGTGGGACAATGGCCTCTTTTTTCCTGGATGTAAAGCCCTTAGTGATAAGTTGTGCCACATAGGTGGATTTCCTGACTGTTGTGGTGATGTGGTTATCAAAGGTGAGACCACTGTCCACCTGTGTCCCTAAGTCTCTTATCACACTTTAGGTGTTTAGTGTACTGCCACCTATGTGGTAATTCAGAGGTACATGTCCCTTACCAAAGGGGATAACTACACATTTCTTGGCATTGAGCTTGAGGCCATGGTACAGGCACCAAGCATCTATTTCTGTAAGGCCCTTCTGTAGAATATCCACATCATGTGGGGATTCAGTATTGGCTCCCAGTGTACAGTCATCTGTGACCTTTGTTAGCCAGAGTCCCTTAGTGTTGGCCTGTACTTCAGAGCAGTAGATGCCAAATGAGAGCGGTCCCAGGACTGAACCCTGACGTACTTCAACTGTCACTTGTCTGGGGCTGGATTTGGTGTCACCTACTTTTACAGTGTGGTTTCTGTCAGTACAGCAGTTGGCAGCTCATCATGTGACATAGGGATTTATGGCAAGCTTATATTTATCTATGATTTCAGACTGGGGGATGGTGTTGAAGACTTTGGTGAGGTCCGGATAGGCTGTGTGAACCACCTTACCCTCGTCCACAGCTCTGGAGACTGATTCATAGATGTCAATCAGGTTCAGGAGACATGATCAGCCCTTCACAAACCCAACCTGGGTGGGGTCCAGTGTTTGCAGGTTGCCGATGTCTTTGTTTATATGTTCCATGATAATACATTCCATGGCCTTGCAAATCAAGCACATCATACTGCTGGGGCTGTAGTTACCAGGATCCAATGTGGATCCCCCTTGTGGACTGGGATAACTGCAGCTGTGTGCCACGCAGTGGGTATGAAGCCTGAGGTGTGGCTATGATTAGATATGGCACGTAGGTGAGGTGCCAGTTCATTTTGTAGTTCATGTATTACACAGCCTGGGATGTCATCTAGTCCCATGGATGCTGTTTTCTTAGCTCTGGAGAGTGTGGTTTTTATCTGTGGGGCCATTGTTACCAGAATCTGGCAATCTTTCAGTGTTGAGATGGGCCATTTAGGGGGTGGGGGGGTGCAGTTGGAACTGAATCGATCTGCCAAGATATTGGCAATATCCTTGGGAGCAGTATATTTAATACCATCCTGTTGTAGCTCAGAGCAGATCTGAGCATTGCCATATAGATAACTGACAGAGCTATGGAATGGCTTATAGCTGTATTTGGCATCATAGGTTCATAGGTTCATAGGTAGGTACTAGGCTATCTGCCAGAGGGCATTTTTTAGCCTAGCCAGAGTGTGTCGGCTTTCACTGCCCCATTGATTAATTAACTGAGCCTCTGTCAAGCAGAGCCAATGAAGTAATCCCAGGGTTGTATTTTCTGTTACCCATCCACTCATCAAGGCTTCTCTTGAAGAGTGTTAGTGTCATTGGCTGTATTATGTTCTTAACTAGCTTTGTAGGATGTTATGAGGGATCTCAGCTTCTTACTGAGGCTGATAAGGGAGTATTTTGCATCCTGGAAATTTCCTCGTTTCTGCAACAGTTTCTTCCTTTTGTTGTACAGTATGTTTATGGCAGGGGGCCAACACATTGGCTTCCTTTTCTTGGTGGGGAGCATCTTGGTTCTATGTTGGATGGCATGATTCATGCACGAGTGGATGTGCTCATACAGTGCCTTAGTGTAGGATTCAGCAGCCATCCTTTCAGTTCCCGTCTGCATGGGTGTCATGATGTTAGTCACATCTGACATGTGTAGCATGACGTTGGCTTTGGAGATGTTTATTATGGAGGTTTCCTTACTGGGGTGTGGGGGAGGGATGTGGATGTTAAGGGTGATTAGCTTATGGTCAGACCTGACCACCGATGGGGTGACCATAGGTGTGGAACATTGATTTCCCATGTTGTTAATGACCATGTCTAGGATATTTGAGCCCCTGGTGGGACTATGGGTTACTTGATCCAGGTCATTGGGAATTATGACTTCCAAGAACAGTTGGGCACATGTGTTGGTACACAAGTAGTTTTCCCAGTTTATGGCAGGGTAGTGTAAGTCACCCAGTATTAGGGTGTTTGGTTGTATCATAATATTTCCCAGTATGTTTAGAAAGGTGTAGTGAGAATCTTGGGGCATGGTGCGGGATCTGTAGCAAGCTATACAATTTGGATTGCAATCTTACCTAATGTTGGTTGCACCAAGGGTATTTCAGATGCATTGTATTGGGAAAGTAGCCTGGAGGTGTGAATATCCTTGGTGAATATGGACACTCTTCCACATTTAGTGTTTTGGTCCTGGTTTGGTGGCCAGCAGGTGTGGTGAGAGCTGTACCTGGTATTGCAGGGGTGTTCTCTGGAGCCTTGGATCAGGTCTCTGTTGCTGCACAGATATCAATGTTCTCCATTTTTAGGAGTGCCAAGTGACTGAATGGCCACAAAAGCATTGATCCCTACGCACACATGTGCACAAACACACACACACACACACACACACACACACACACACACACACACACACACACACACAAACACATTCATAGTTACTATGTCTGGGATTAAAACCCCTACTTCACTTGTAAATCACACTACAGCATTGCGCAACTATAACTCACTCCACGGAGCTTACTGGGCTACTCTTTCCACAAAAGTGTATTTCAAAGTGAATGACATCAGCGGCCCTGCCAAAGTATGGCAATGGAAATTGTAGTGAGTATGAATGGCCTCAAAAGCATTGATTTCTACACAGACAAAAACAAACACAAAGTTCTAAAGTTGCTATGTCTGGGAATAGAACTCCTACCTAACTAGTACATCACACTACACAGTTAGAGAAAACACTATGGAGCTTACTGGGCTACTCTTTCCCCAAAGGTGTATTTCAAAGTGAATGACATCAGCATCACTGCCAAAGTAGGGCATTGAAATTGTAATGAGTGTGAATGGCCTCAATAGCATTGATCCCTACACAGACAAACACACAAAGTTCAGCAGTTGCTATGGTTGGGAATAGAACTCCTACCTAATTAGTACATCACACTACAGCATTTCACAGTTACAGAACATGCCACAGAGCTTACTGGGGTACTCCTTCCCCAAAGGTGTATTTCAAAGTGAATGACATCAGCAGCCCTGCCAAAGTAGGGCAATGGATATTGTAGTGAGTGTGAATGTCCTCAAAAGCATTGATCCCTACATAGACAAACACACACAAAGTTCTACAATTGCTGTGTCTGGGAATAGAACCCCTACCTAAGTAGTATATCACACTACAGCATTATATAGTTATAGCATGCACCACAGAGCTTACAGAGCTACTTCATCCCCAAAGGTGTCTTTCAAGGTGCATGACATCAGCATGCTTGCCAAATTAGGGCAATGAGTATAGTGACTGTAAATGGCCACAAAAGCATTAATCCCTACACACACGCACACATGCACACACTCACACACATGCACACACGCACACACGCACACACGCAGACACACACACACACACACACACACACACACACACACACACACACACACACACACACACACACACACACACACACACACACACACACACACACACACACACACACACACACACACACAGTTGCCATCATGTCTGGGATTAGAACTCCTACCTAACTAGTACATCATACTATAGCATTACGCAATTATAGCACACACCACAGAGCTTATACAGCGGCTGCTTCCCCAAAGGTGTATTTCAAGGTGAGGACATCAGCAGGGTTGCCATAGTAGGGCAATGGGGAGTGCAGTGTGTGTGCATGGGCCATAAACCATTCATCTGGAAGCAGACACACAACACTCAGGCACACACATGTTTATATTTCACAGGTATATGTATACAACTGCTAGATGTATACTGACTTGTGCAGTCATGTTATATAGTTATCACAAGCACTACAGACACTATAGTGCTGAGGGATACCAGAGTCAAATGTCTACAGTGATTGACATTTGCACATCATGTGGTTTTAGCCAATTGGATGTGTGCTGGGTGGGACAGGCCTCATGATGGGAGGTTTTTTGTCACTGTCTGTCACTCTCTTCCACACATCTATGCATGTGTAATTTTGGCCTATTATAGTGTGCTGTCCTTGGATATATGTGTGTATTCCTATCCCATGCATGTGCAAAGTGTGACTGGTGCGGAATGAGGAGTGTGTGCAAAAACATCTGTGACTGTCAGTTATGCATAGTCCACTGTTGTTGCCAGACATGGGCTTCATTTTGTGGGAGCATGCCCAGTATGACCTTTCAGTATTTTGTTGTCAGACATGGCCTTTGTTTCTCTAAGTGTGGGAGCATACCCAGTATGACCTTCTGTACTCACTGTGTGAATCCATTCCAGGTAGGTTGTACTCCAGTGTAGGCTTTTGTGTTCTACACCTACAGCTAGAAAACTGTTTCTGTGGGATATCTGTAGATCGGTTGACAATATGGGGTCAAAATGGGCAAACGATAGTGGGTTACTGTAGGTAATTGTGTCTGTGCTGCTTCTGCTACATGGTTTTGGTGTTAGCAGAGATATTCAGACATATGCACTGTTTTACACTCTGATGTTTTATGTCATCAACTACTGTCAGGTATACATATTTGCTTGCAGTAATTTCCTGTGGAACACAGGGTGAATGCAGCTGTGTCCAGTATTGTGGTCTGCAGCCTACATATTTTTGCACAATCATGCCATTCTGGAGGGGAAGCTGCAGACACTTGCTGATGGGTCTGTGTACATGGTTCAGCACCTTGATACAGTTGTTGCTGAGGATCCCATGCTTGTACATCCATTGACATAACAGTATGGCCGTATCCTGCTGTGGCCATACCTCATAGCTGTATAGATTCACACAGGTTACCCAGAGACAGGGGTCATGTTTTTGGACATTACCTCTTCACATTGTGGTTTACAAGCAGGTTTGTAACCACCCATTCCTGTGTTTGCAGGCATGGATGGTATGTGCACATCGATGCGTTTCAGACTTCACACACTTTATGCCTTCCATGCTCATACCCCCCCACCTCTATTATTATGTCCTCTTTCAAACATTATGCAAACATTATCTGATAAGTTCCCTATAGTTATCACTTTATCCCAGCAGTAATTTGGTGTTGGTCCACAGTTCATGCAGTAGGATATGGTGGACATGTTACTGGGATTTGTCGACATGGCCTTGCATTTGGGTTCTGTGGCGTGTGTTATGTTGTTATTTGGGAGTCCATGACATAACATATATTAGCAGTACGGGTGAGACACAGATCTTTGGCAGAGGACTGTAGGGCATTTGGTAGTGATGCAGGCCAGCTGTAGCAGGCCATTGCATTGTGTCACTCCTACAGTCCCAGACTGAAAGCCACTATATTCCCCTGTGGTGACAGGGTAGGTGTGCAAGGTGTTAATGTCAATACTTTCTGTCATTATTGATCCAGTAGTGTGGATGCTGGCAGGGTGCTGCTTACAGCTAGGGACACACCTGCATGGGACACCTCTTCTGCATGCTGCATTCTGTGGCTATTGCCATACAGAGGTGGGGGTCATATTGTACTCATTCCCAACAGCAGGGATAAGACCTGTGAGGTACCTGTGGGTGATGGTGGAGTGAGCTGGGTGCATGTGTGCTATGGACACTACTTGTATCTGGCTCACAGATATACATGGGGCATTCCACTTATGCTGGCTTGTGCAGGGACATCAGCAGTTTCTCAATACTTAATACCTGTGACCTTTGTGGTCTGCCAGAGTTTGGCCAGATGACATTGGTATTCCACACTACAAACCCAACTAATGTGCTGCTAACCTGTATGTACAATTTCAAAGGTGTGTCCATTTGACAGTAACATATTATACACTGTCTGTCTGGGGTACTTCCACCTGTGTAGTGTTTGTATGTCTGGGCCCACATTCATGCCATGTCCATCTTTCAGATGGTGACGGATATTACATCCAAACATTTACTATAGCTTACTGCTGGAATGTGTTTTGCTGGGATGCATTGTGTTTGGCACTGTAGTTGTGAGAACTTGCCCCTGTCATCGGAAGTACCGGCCGATGACCACCAGGACAAACCTCACCATGCCTACATGCTGAACACTCTCAAAGAATATACAGCACATGCCAACCTAACACATGCAGCCCTCCAAAATGTACACATGCTACAAACTATCCTGCTACTTTGGCCGGCTCAGGTAAGCTATTATACCTACACATACATGTTACTACAGTTCTACATAGGATTGTGGGGGGGGGTGGCACACCTGACAACTGTACACATTTCCTATGTCTGTACTGTTATTTCAGGTACTCCATTTCATTCTGTATTCTGAACTATCATGCAGACTAGAGGCATATCAATGTACTACAGTTTTTAGGTTTGATTGACCTACATTTCAGTTTCAGACTTCTTACCCTTCAGAACTAACATCCAACTGCCTGACCTGTTGTAGTCTGTCTGTATAGGTCTTGAGGGAGGCTGTTCTCCATAGCCATCAATCAGAGGCCTTAACACAGCCTTTGTTTCTGTTTGTCCATGCCTGTCCTGCTGGCTGAGACTGTTGTTGGGTATGTGAGCCTCCCTGACTGGTATGTGTGTGTCCTATGGGCACACATTTGGGACATCACATTTCCTGCAGTGAGTTTTGTCATCTTGTCTAGTACTGGCTACTATGGTGACACCAGCATTTCTTACAGATTTCATGCTCTCATTATAGGTGTCTACTATCTGCTGGCATCCCAATCAACCACCCTATTCCCTTGCATGCATACATCCATACCATAGATACAAGTAACAAAAACATACTACTCCATTCAGTAACTGATAGGGAGAGTGACTTACTTTGTGGCTGTGCCAGTATTGAGTATGGCACTGGAGGGCTGAATATGTTGGATGCACATAGTACACTCCCTAAATATGGTTAATCGCAGGAGTGTCATGTTTGGTATCCCTTTTATTGTATGTACGAATCAGAGAGAGGTGTCATTCCCTGGGTTCCTACCATGTCAGTGTATGTGCTATGCGTTGCCTCTATTATATCAGTGAAAAGACAACTGCACATGTCCAACTTGTAGTGAGTCAGTGCTATTATCAGGCTTGACAGAGTATTTGGTAAGAGGGAGACTAGAAGAATTATGTAGGAAGTTACATTTTACACAGGAAAATAGAGCTTGAGCCTTTTAATATGAAATGCCTGAAGCTCATGTATTGAAATGCAGATGCATACCAATACATTTGTAAGGCTAGGGTAAACCCAGTACAAAAGAAATTGCTGGAGTTAAAAAACAGGGAGGTCTGGAGAATTTTAGTGAAAACAGAGGCAAATCAAGGCCAAGGCAGTTTGCTCCAAAATGTGAGTGCAGTGGTGGTCTGTAACTGCTGGTAGAAGTCATGGTAATGGAGTTTTGGAAGTATTCACAGAGAAGTTACTGGTAACAAATAATTTACTTACCAGTGGAAGTGATAGTGACCAAATACTTTCAGTTATTTTTGTTAGTGAATTCCTGAAAGAGATTATTGTTCTTTTGAAATCCTTTATTTCTGACAACCTGTTGCAATGAAAGGTGCATTGTAAGACTATCAGCCACAGACAGTTGTAGCATGCACCTGAACTGATTATTGATGCTAATGCCTCAAAGGACTGAAAAGCTTTCTGTGTTGCAAAAAAAAAAAAAATATATATATATATATATATATATATATATATATATATATATATATATATATATATATATATATTCATTTTTCATTTTTTTGTCATATCCATTTAGTTCCATTCTTGGCAAACACTACCTTGTTTTGCATTACATTCAGTAAAATCTATTGCCATGTGTTTAGCATGTTGTGCCCACTGCTCAAAAACTCCACAGCCCACACTGCAAATGCTACAGAAGTTAACTTAGTGAGAAGAGCACATATCCCTGATTGATGCCACATACTACAGATCCTGTCTCTATTTCTCTATTGCTGCCATTGCTGAGAACAGACAACCTCACTTCTCCTAGGATGAGTGAGCTAGCAAAGGTCATTAAATCTAACCCTCTCATGCTGGCTTCTCCAGAACCTGTATGCTGATGAAATGGGTGCCATGTGGGGTACCATCAAGGCTAGATCCTTTTATGTACCAAGGGTTACTGGTTCTGTTAGACCAGTCCATTTTTTGACTACACTGCTTCAAAATGGTCTTTCAAAATGTAGACTAAGCAATGGGCCAAATAAGTTTGTATAAAATTTGATCAAGATGTGATTAACTTACAGACTTTACTATGTAAGGGTATGTGGTTAAAGTTCTGTATTGTATGACGTATTGAGTCATGTTACATAAGGCTGCATTATAAGACCAATATTATTTAGTTTTTTAATGACTTTCCTAGTTAACAAAACCAAGATGTCAATAGAGACAATTGAAGATGGCTGTATGACAGGGTGAAAAAATATATCAGAGGAGGATGCAGTCATGTTTTAGGAGGATATTAATTATCTGTCAGTCTATAATAATAACAGAGGGTCAACCGTACTATAAAAATGTGCCAAGCTCCATCTCACTCCACATACAAAATTTTGTCATATTCATTGACAAATGAAGTTCTTTCTTACAAAACTGTCTGTAAAGATGTTGGAACATTTAACAGCACTGATTTTCTTCTGTTACAATGTTCTGTCAATCAAAAGAAAATATTTTTATGTGCTGAGATATCCTGTAGATGTATATCTGTTTGGCATGCATCCATTGTTGTTCCCTTTTTAGCTTGAATGACAAGACTTTTGATTAAACATAATTCCAGATTTGTGCTTATACCTCAAATGACATAAGTGAATTAGAATTCACTCAAGTTATTGAAAGTATAATCTTGGCTGTGTGGAAAGGTTGAAAGTCTCAGCAGATTTTCTATTAAATACAGGCCACTGAGACAGGGTTTAACACAAGTGCATAAAATCAATTAAAAATGCCTGTATGATCTGGACATTCATCACCACAATATTTATAACAGAAAAATTGTGGTCTATCAAACTAAAACAAAAGCAATTCAAGAATTAAATGGATTTTTTTCACCATTAACTAATGAAAGCACAGTATAAGCTGCTGTTGTTTTGATGAAAATGAATTTTTTGGAGTTATTTTAAAGGTTCTGATATTTTTAAGAATAACATATAAGTGTAAAAGTAAGGGGACCAGATATGATCTCCTGTAAGAGTCACACAAAGTCTTAAGGCTAAAGAGACAGTAACATTCTAACATTCAGCTAGCACATTCAACATATAACACATCCATCGGGATTCGGCAAGCTCTGCACAGTGTGCAGGAATAGTGCAAGAGCTGCTGCACGCAATATGACTGACGAGCGATCCAGGAAGGAGCTCCCGGGATGTACATGAGTGCTCCTACACTATTCCTGCATGGACACAGCTCCTGTATGCTAATTACCTCATTTGCTGGTGAAAACGATCCAGGAAGCAGGCAGGCATCTGTGCAAGAATAGTGTAACCTGCAGAAATCCATTCTGTTACTACCAAATACATTTCTGCAAATTACAAAATGGAGGCATGACAGCTATAAAGAAGGCATGTATTCAATGTAGTAGGCATGTCAATGGCCAAATATATGCCCATTGGCATAGGAAATAGTTGCACAATTATAAAAAATAACTTTTTTTGGCCAATTTTGGCCATTTAAGCCTAGGGCAGTGGTGCGCAAATGGGATCAGCCCGAAAATAATGAAAAAAAGTTGGAAATAAGCTGTTAAACCAAAATCAGCATTCTGCAATAATAGTCAATGGCATGCATAAGAAAACAATACCATGGAATAGTGGTTGTTAATGGGGAAGGCTGAATGTCAGTTTTGTAAACATGTATTAGCAGTCAGTTTTATGCAAATGAGGGGATTGAAACTAAATCACAGATTTCCCCTCAGTGTTAGCTTGCACCCAGCCGTGTAGGTACAGCAACACCATGGTATAAGCATAAGAGGTAGATGACCTCATGAAGGGGAGTGTCATGCATGCTGTAAGCTTATTGGAGCTCTGTGACCCATGTTTGCCCTTAGCTAAGCACAGCTAAAGAAGGGGGTGTGTCTGAGGCAGCCTAACAGGGTTTACATTGCCTAAACAGGTGTGCACACCACATACCGGGTTTTAAACAAAACAAAAACAAAACAGGAAATAGCAGTTCTGTTCACATCTGAACACTGGGTATGCACAGTGCACCTCGGGCCTTAAACGAGAAGGCAATGGGAAGGGAATACAGCAGTAGGAAGGCAATCAAGGAGAACTAACATAGCTGGCAGGTGAAATGTATCAGAATCAGCTAATTACACAAGCAGTAGCCCAGCCTAGCACACTACTATAAACTATGCAAACACCTTTCACTCTGGTTTTTCCCACAAACTCTACACCACCAGTGTACACAGACGGGGACATTTTACCTGACAAAACTAACAAAATGATAGGAGCTGCTGTTGCTGTCATACATCAATGTGTGGAAGAGGATGAGGGTGGTGAGGATGAGAATGCTGATGACCAACCCACAGTGAGGAGAAGGAGAAGAGTGTACAGTCCCAGGGTAACCTACCAGCTGGAGATAGTGGAGTGCTTTAGGGTGGACAGGGACATCCTACAGCAAATTGTTGAGCTGTGCCGGCCACGCCTCACACACAGAAGCAACAGAGGGAAACCCATCCCAGTGGATACCAAGGTATGTGTAGGGTTAAGAATACTAGCCACAGGTACCTTCCAAAGGCCAACAGGGGATATCATAGGGATCTCACAGACATCAGCGTCCAGGGTACTCCACCAGTTCCTGGATGCCTTGTCACCACATGCCGGTGAGCACGTATATTTTCTCAACATCCATGAGGCGTTGACCAGCAATATGCATCTCTTCCACCAAATATCAGAATACCCTGAGGTAGTGGGTGCTATAGACTGCACGCACATACACATCAAAGCACCACCCAGTGAGCGGGGTAAGGTCTACATAAATCACAAGGGGTTCCCCTCCATCAACTGCCAGGTAGTCTTGGATGCACAGGGCATTATCATGAATGTGTGTGCTGGCATCCCTGGAAGCTATCATGACTCCCACATTTGGCATATGACACAGCTGTGCCAGACAGTTGCCAGTGGGGACATCCCATATGGCCAACTAGTGGGGGATGCTGGTTACGCACTGGAGCCATGGCTGATGACACCCATCAGAAATGCACACACACCCGAACAAGAACTCCATAATGAGGCACATGCACAAACCAGAATCACAATATAGTGTGTGTTTGGAATACTCAAGTCACAGTTCAGGTGCCTGGACATATCCGGTGGAGCCTTGCAGTACTCTCTAGCTACATGTACACAGATTTTCATTGTATGTGCCATGCTACCCAATATGATCTTGCGGAAACAGCTGCAGCAGGAACAGCACGGGGCAGGGCCACACAGCCCCCCACCATTGCCAAGGCCAGCAAAGGCACAGAGTGACTCGGGGAAGGAACAATCTGAGCCTGCCCATATAGGCAGAAGGCGGCATTCCCAATATGCCCAGGCTTTGGCAAAGAGGCAACGCATAGCACATACACTGACAAGGTAGGGACTCAGGGATTGACACCTCTCTCTGTCTCACACATACAGTAAAAGAGATGCCAAACATGACACTACCTGTGCTTTACCATGTAACAGCTACAGCAGGAACAGCATGGGGCAGGGCCACACAGCCCCCCACCATTGCCAAGGCCAGCACAGGCATAGAGTGACTCGGAGGATGAACAACCTGAGCCTGCCCATATAGGCGGAAGGAGGCGTGCCCTGTATGCCCAGGCTTTGGCAAAGAGGCAACGCATAGCACATACACTGACAAGGTAGGGACCCAGGGAATGACACCTCTCTCTGTTTCACACATACAGTAAAAGGGATGCCAAACATGACACTACCTGTGCTTTACCATGTATAGGGAGTGTCCTATATGCATCTGACATAGTCAGCCCTCCAGCGTTATCCTCAATACTGGCACAGCCACAAGGTAAGTCACTCTTCCTATCAATTGCTGAAAGGAGTAGTATGTTCTGCTAGTTGTATCAATGGTATGGATGTGAGAATGCAAGGGAATTGGGTAGTTGAATGGGATGGCAGTAGATAGTGGACACCTAAATGGGCAGCATGAAATCCATAACAAATACTGGTGTCAACAAAGTAGGCAGTACTAGACAAGTTGAGAAATCCCACTGCAGTACATGTGGTGGCCCAAATGTCTGTCCATAGGACACACACACATGCATGTCAGTGAGGCTCACATACCCAACAACAGCCTCAGCCAGCAGGATAGGTGTAGATGATCATAAAGGAAGGCTAGGCTAAGGCCTCCAATTGATGGCAATGGAGAATAGCCCCCCCTGCAGACCTACACAGACAGACTACAACAGGTCTGGCAGTTGTATGTTAGTTCTGAAGGGTAAGAAGTCCAAAACTGAAATATAGGTCAATAAAACCTAAGATCTGTACTCTACTGATATTCCTCTAGTCTGCATGATAGGTCAGAATACAAAATGAAATGGAAGACAACAGAGTACCTGAAATACCAGTACAGTAATAGCAAATGTTCACAGTTGTCAGGTGTGCCCCCCCCCTCCAACAATCCTATGTAGAAATGCAGTAACATGTACATGTGTGTTTAATAACAGTGGAGCACAGATTACTTGAGATGGCCCAGTTTACAGGATAGATTGTTGCATGTTTACAATATACAAGGGTATGTGTGTTAGGTTGTTGTGTGTTGTATATTGTGTGAATGTGGTCAGCAAGTAGGCATGGAGAGTTGTGTCTCAGTGGCCTATGACCAGAACTGTTGATGAAAGGGCCATGTTCTGACAACTGCAATGCCAACCACAATGCATCCCAGCAAGACCCAATTCAGCAGTCATCCATACTCACTGTTCAGATGTCAATATATAGATGGACATGCTATGAATGTTGTCCCAGACATACACACAGTACATAGGTGGAAGTACCCTAGACAGGCTACATAAAATTTAACTGTCAGCTGCACACACCTTTGGAATTGTGCACATAGCTTAACAGCACATTAGTTGTTGGTGTAGTATAGAATACTGATGTAGTCTGGCCAATCCCTGGCAGACTACAAAAGGCACAGTTATGAAGTAATGAGAGACTGCCTATGTCTTCACACAAGTCAGCATAAGGGGAATGTCCCAGGTATAACTGCGAGTCAGCTGCAAGAAGTTTCCATATCACACATGCACTAAGCTCTCCCCACCATCAACTACAGGTTTATCACAGGTCATATCCCTGCTGTTGGCAATGAATACAGTATAACCTCCACTTCTGTATGGGAATACCTGCAGAATGCAGCATGCTGAAGAACTGTCCCATGCAGGTGTGTCGCTAGCTGTTAGCAGCACCCTGCTAGCATCCAGAACAATGAATTAATATGGACAGGAACTATTGCCACCTCACACACTTACCCTGTCACCCCAGGGGAATCCAGTGGCTCGCAGCTTGGGACAGTAGGAGTGACAGAATGCACTGGCCTGCTACAAATGGCCTGTATCACTATCAAATGCCCTACAGTCCTCTGTCAAAGGCCTGTGCCTCACCCGTACTGCCAGTGTATCTTTTCTCATGGGGTTCCAACTAACAACATAACACAGTTCACAGAACACAAATGCAAGGCCATGTCAACAAATCCAAATAGCATGCCCACCATGTTCTACTGCATGAACTGTGGACTAATCTCTAAATACTGCTGGGATGAAGCGACAACTATAGGGATACTTTTCAGATATCGCTCGCATAATGTTAGGAAGAGGATAGAATAACAGAGTGGGGAGGTGTAGAAGCATAGACGCCATGGAGTGTATGAAGTCTGAACCTCTTATGTGTGCCCATACTATCCCTGCCTGCAAACTCAGTAATGGGTGGCTACAAACCTACTTGTAAACCACAATGTGAAGAGGAACTGACCAGATATATGAGCCCTGCCTCTGGGTAACCTGGGTGAATCTGTACAGCTGAGAGGTATGGCCACAGCAGGATGTGGCCATTCTGTTATGTCGATAGATGTACAAGTAGAGGATCCGCAGCCACCACAGTACCAAGCTGCTGGACCATTTACACAGACCCATCAGCAAGTGGCTGCACCTACCCCTCCAGAATGGCACGAGTGTACAAGAAAATGTAGGCTGCAGACCACAATACTGGACACAGCTTCATTCATCTTGTATTTCCCAGGAAATAACTGTAAGCAAATAAGTATATCTGTCAGTAGTTGATGACAGAATACATTACAGTGTAAAACAGTACATATGTCTGAATATCTCTGCTAACACCAACCATGTAACACAAGCAGTACAGACACAATAGTTACAGTATCCCACTATCTTTCGCCCATTGTGACTCCATATTCTTAACCTATCTACAGATATCCTGTAGAAACAGGTTGCTAGCTGTAGGTGTAGAACACAAAATCCTGGACTGGAGTGCATCCTACCTGGAATGGATTCACACACTCAATACAGAAGGTCATACTGGGCATGCTCCTACATGTAGAGAAATGAAGCCTATGTCTGACAACAACAGTGTCAGTCACAGATGTCTGTGCACACACACCACATTGAACACCATTCATGATTTGCACACACATTGGATAGGAATACTCACACATATCCAAGGCCAACACACTATAATAGGTCAAACATACACACACACAGATGTGGGAATTTAGAGACAGACAGTTACAGAGAGATTTCCATCATGAGGCCTGTCCCACCCACCACACATCCAATTGGCCAATATCACATGATGTGCTGATGCCAATCACTGTAGACAAGAGATGTGAACTGTGAAACTGTGTGTGTGTGTGTGTGTGTGTGTGTGTGTGTGTGTGTGTGTGTGTGTGTGTGTGTGTGTGTGTGTGTGTGTGTGTGTGTGTGTGTGTGTGTGTGTGTGTGTGTGTGTGTGTGTGTGCGTGTGTGTGGACATTAATGATTTTGAGGCCATTTACAGTCACTACACCTCACATTGCCCTACTTTAGCAAGTCTGCTGATGTCAGTCACCTTGAAATACCCCTTTAAAGAAGAGCCAGCCCTATAAGCTCTGTGGTGCATGTGATAACTGCATAATGCTCTAGTGTAACATATTAGGTAGGAGTACTAATCCCAAACTGTGCAACTGTGTGTGTGTAAGAGAGTGTGTGTATCCTTGATAATACCTGATACTATGAACATGCATACTTACTACTCTCCCCTTACACCTACTTTAAAACTGCTGCTGATGTTAGTCACCTTCAAAGATACCTGTGGAGAGCTCTCCAACAGGTAAAATCCATGGTGCTTGCCATAAATGCGAAACAAGGTAGTATCAGTAGCTACACAGATGTGGGTTTGAATCTCATCTGTGGCAAGTGTTTGTGTGTACATATGTATGTGTGTACCTCAATGATTTTGGCTCCATTTACACCCAGTACACATCTCAGAGCCTGACTTTAGCAGTCCTTCAGATATCCTCCACCTTAGAAGTACCTGTTGCAAACCCTACTGACTTCATATCCCTCAGAAGAGATATGTCACAACAAACCATGTTACACCAGGAAGTTTCTCAGTTTATCACATCAATATGTCAATATTCACCCTGTGTTTGTGCCTCCATCTCCCAAGTCTGACACCCTTTGTCTATATGTCATGCAGTAAGAGGTGCATATGTACAGTACATTATTGTTTACTGACATCATACCTGATAACAAGCCAGTGAGATATCAGACTGCTAGACATGCTATGTATAGTAGGCCTTATATTTGAGGACAAAACCTGGACATTCTGTTGTAGTCTGTACAGTAGTAAGGTCTGTTTATTTATGGTGATTGTTTACAGAGTGTGTATTGTGAATATGTTACTTGGCCTGCGTACAGACTGTGGTAGATGTCATTGTTCTTGGTCCTGTTCTATCTGACATTGCATGCTGCTCCAGTTTATGGTACCCTATCAGTGTACATGTTTGTAGGGCCAGACTGAAACATGTCCCATACCACAGTCAGGCATCAGACTACATTGTGTATTGGCCCAGTATATGTAGGGGTAGTGTGTGAGTGGCACATATGAGGATGGTTTTGTTCACACTATCCATATACTGTACTATTAATTAGGCTTACCATAATGTGACTGTGACTGTCTTGAGATTGGTTGTGGGTATGCACTTTCACACTGGTGTCTGTTACTAAATGCTGTTACATGCCTGTAGTGCCTGCTATATTTGGAAGTACATGTGTATTTCCCCATAGGAAACTTGGGTCAGTGTTGTGGCAGTCTGCCTGTAGTTTGCACAGTTCTTTGTGACATGCCTAGCAGCTCAATGTATTTACCTAGTGTGATGTTATGTCCAGATATTTGTCAGATGTACTGTTGCCTGACCACCATAAGTGTTGTGTAATTCTGAAAAAAAACAGCGGGGTGCTGTGAAGATGTATATCACTAACTAGTGGGAAGTATGTGGGCTTGGGACCTCAGCACCTCTGGTTAATACGTGTTAGGACAGACAGGAGTGTGTGAATGCATCAACTGTGTGAGCTTATCTATTACAGTATTTTTGTGATATCCACATTTACATGGCTGCAAACATCCACTTTGTCAGGTTTGGTCCACACGTCTTGCACTAAGGAGTTCTGTGTATACCTCTGGACTGACCAGATTATGTCAGACTGTCCACGTTTATTGGTCATATCTCTGCTGTATTACACTGGATCATTACTGTGATTTGTGTGGTACTTCGCTATGATGATCTTATGATGTCTGTCAGTAACTGATGGTGTACATGTCATTATCAGAAGTGACTTCCCACACAACATGTCTGTTGAAACCACTCTTACAGTAGCAACATTCTACATTTATACCTGCAATGCTTACATTACATCCCCTTGCACTAAGAGGTTATGACTACTGGTGCTGAGGTATGACTCCACTGCATGATATGGGGATATGCTTTATATATATATATATATATATATACATATATATATATATATATATATATATATATATATATATATATATATATATATATTTATATTTATATATATATATATATATATATATATATATATATATATATATATATATATATATATATATATATATATATATATATATATATATATATATATATATATATATATATATATATATACATATATATATATATAGATATGGAATCACTTTAGAAGCTCGAAATATCGAATTTCAGTATTTCGAGCCCATAAAGTGAAACCTGAAAAGAATGGAAACCCAGAAGCACAAAATTCAAAATCTTGCATACTGGAAATTTTGAATTAGTGCTTCTGGTGTTTCGCTGTGGTTATGGATTCAGGTAAGTGTTTATGTGTTAAGGGTTTTTGGTAGGGGCTGTAGTATGTGTTGGTGTGTTTTGTTACTGTGATGTGTGTGTGTGCGAGGCGAATGTAGCTTGTGTGGTGGTGTTTTCTGTGTTTTTGTATGTAGTGCAACCTCAGAGTTAGAATATTTAAGTGGGGGGGGGTGCTTTTATGTAGGACAGAGCCTGTGTTTGTGTGTGGGGTGGAAGGTGTGTGCTTGTGTACACCAAAAGCGGAAATTCAAAATCTCTGGTATATTTGATTTTGAATTTCGCGCTTCTACGTTTTTGTTCTTTTCGGGTTTCCACTTTATAGCCTTGACATACTGAATTTCGATATTTCAGTATTTTGAGGATATAAAGTGAATCCATATATATATATATATATATATATATATATATATATATATATATATATATATATGTGTGTGTGTGTGTATATGAATATATATATATATATATATGTATATATATATATATATATCTGTATATATGAATATACACAGAGACACACACACACACACACATATATATAGTTATATGTAGACAAATATATATATATATATATATATATATATATATATATATACATATATATAAATATATATATATATATTTATATGTGTATATATATTTATGTGTATATATACATGTATACATATATACATATGTGTGTATATATATATATATATATATATATATATATATATATATATACATCCATATCCTTGGTATGTGTAAATATGATTATTGTATATACCTTCCCAGATGTATTCCACCAAATTTATCTATGTGTATATTTAAATATAACAACTCACTGATTCAACACTATTTTCACTAATAAGTACTAAACAATTGTAGAAGTGAAAGCATTTAACTACTATTCAGTATGTGTACTGACAGATATATTTGAAAAAACAACAACCATCTTCACAGCTCCAATGGCTTAGTGGTTAACTGCTGTGACTATAGTTTACAGGGTCCTGGATTCAAGGGCTGTTTATTTTGTTTCTAGGCAGAACAAGGGCTGTTGGATACAGAGTGGTTAAGGCAGCTTTAGAGCAGCTTTAAGTGGGTTTGTGTGGGTTTGCGTGATGCTAAGCAGTGCTAACGTATGGTTAAATGAAATGATGCTTACAACGTGTAGGTTTTAGCATTTACATTTAAGCAATGCTTACTCCTGCTAAGTGTCACTTAGCCGTGCTAACCAGTGATCACATTCAAGACTGATTAAATAGAAGGATAATGACATCTTTAATAAGTGTATTTAATTCCATTTAACTAACATGCTTCTATGTGCTGTGATTACAGTAGCAAGGGGTGTGAGTATACTGTATGGGACACCTGAGTATATATGGCTAGTACAACAATCTTTTCTCTTTATATGTGTTTCATGCATGGGTACTATCCTAGGTTATATGCAGTCACACTTGCATGTATTGTATCTTTACGGTACTACTGTTAGAAGTGCTTTCCCAAGTAATAGTAGATTGCAGATTGTAGTACTGGAACCATACAACCCTGCATGCAAATCTGGACTCTGAGTACTGACTATCATGTTCTTGGTGTATGAGCTGTGTGTTATTAAGTATTTGCTACTGGATATTGATCAGATATGTGGATTTTAACTGTAGACCACTATGTGTATAGGACATGTCATTGAGGGCTGCTGTCATGTAGTAATGGCATACCTATTAGTGTCAGACTTCGATCTGTCAAAACATTCATCCTAATGCATAACCTGTTGGCTAGCTGTTTTCTGTCTATCCTATGTACAGATGTGCAGATGTCAGGTATCCATCTTGGCTGCTTACAGACAATCTATGCTTGACTGACACTGACATGTCTGCCCAGCTGTGTTATGAATGCCATAGCTAGGAAACTCCACCCTGTAAGCACCACATGCCATGGATACCTCAACTAGACTACCACAGTCAATAGAACATGCTTGGGTACAGGTCTCCAACCCAGACACTGTCCATGTTATGTAATATATGTTGCATGCAGGACAATTGGAGCACCTCACTGGCCATCTGCAAGCGAAAACTAGATGAATGGATGTTGCATTTAACTGTCACCCTGGGGATCACTCAAGTGGCATCAGTTGATAGATGGCCTGCTGACAAATGTCAGGTGGCATGATACCACTGCACCTACATCCCCTACTCCTCTCATCTCTTCATGGACATAATCCTGGTATACACCTAGCAACACCTGCACCTATGGACCACAGTACTGACAAATATGTCAGTGTGCATTACTGAGAATAACAGTGTCTGTGTGTTTGTATACTTGTAGTTGATAATACCCTGAGAGCCTTCTCATTCACTACAACCATCATTGCCATAGTTAGAAATGGCTGCTGCTGTAATGGACATTAAATGTATCTTGTTACACTATTCATCCTGTGGGCTAGCTGGAGCTTGCAGTATCAGCAAAACACTGTTGTACAAATGGGTAGATAGGCATGGGTTACCCTCTGAGTCCTAGCAAGTGTGTGTATGTTTGCAAGTGTGTATATTTGTAGGATACAGCATTCTGAGGCCACACTCCCCAAATACAATACACTTTGCCATACATTATAAAGGATAGTGATGCTGCTGACATTAGGAGAGCCATGACAAACCCTCACCCTACTGTCCCTGTAGCATGTGCAACAAATGCATATCCATGTAGTAGCACTGATTAGATAGACAAGGGGTTGTATTGTAGTTCTGGTCAATGTGTGATTGTGGGTATGTCAGAGCATTATCATTGGTTTTAGTGAGTAAAATATCCAATGTGGGGTGTGAGTGCTGGGTTTGCTGTATTTACACTGTTGTACCCCCAGTACATGTCCCAAGGTCCACTGTATGAGGACTGCTGTCACCATCAACCATATAGGTAACTAACTACACTATTGAGCCCAATGATGCATGTGCTGTGTGCAAATTATCTGCAACACAATGGACTTACTGACAAGGTAGTTAGTACTGATAAACCCAGGTCTCTCAGATTTGTCTAGGACTGTTATGTGTTTGTCAATGTGTTTATGACCATATGTCATACTATGTATTGTTCATTAACACCCAGTACATTCCCATTACCATACTGTACAAGGCCTGTTGATGTTCTTCACTTAACAAGAAACTCGGGACACACCTCATCCTAAAAGCTGTATGGTGTGTGCAATTAAGGCTAAACACATTAGTAGCAATAAGTATCTAGATAGGGGTTCTGCTCTCAGTGTTGCCAAGTAAGTGTGTGTGTATGTGAAGGGATCTATTTCAGTTCACAGAAAATACATGTCCTAGGAGGTTATCTGTCCGAGAACTGACTGGAAAACACTAACATTTCAAAGGGATCATCTTGCGGAAATTAATTCCATCAAAACTAGTAGTAGATGTGTAGATGCCCTCTTCCCCACTGTACAGATGTACAGTGATACTGGAGTTGGTATATATAGTTGGATGTAGATGTTGTGGGCACAGTCACCCTCACTGGGATTATTGTTGGGTGTAACCCCCACTTAGTCTGCTTTAATACTGTACGGTTTATGTTAACAGGTTAAGGAGTTGTCAATCACACTATGTGTGGTTCTATACAACACCACACCCTCCAAAGTGGAGGGCTGTGCCACCCACACAAGCACATCTATGTTTACCAACTCCAGGATTGCACTACATTGGGGAAGAGGATATATACCCTGCCAGAACCATCATTAATGACATTAAACTGGCAGACTGATTATTTACTGATGTGATGTTTGCCTGTTTTGTCTTGGTGGAATTACATAGGCTAAAATGAGTTCACTGCAAAATTAAGTACAGCCATGTGTACAGTATTCTCAGTGTATTGCATCAATGCCAAAGCCTGTGTGTGTGTGTGTGTGTGTGTGTGTGTGTGTGTGTGTGTGTGTGTGTGTGTGTGTGTGTGTGTGTGTGTGTGTGTTATTCACAAACATTTGGTATGTGCCACCGAGTACACTTACCATTGTCCACTGTAGAAGGGCTACTGACATCTGCCACCATACACTCACCTGTATACACCCCTCAGACCTATCAGCCATGTGGCACATGCAGTAACTGTTATACAGACCTGTTACTGGTGTTCAGCTGTACCTTGGATATAACACAGTCAATGTGTCACTACAGTGCTATACCACTTGTAGGAAACAACAGCAGACCAACATCCTGCTGACACATAGACACCTAAAACACAAACTGAATAAATTTTGGAGACCACAATCAGTCTGTGTTAATAACAGCTATAATGCATCATGGCTGGACAGCTACACAGCCTGATATGTAAGCATTAATCTTTCCAGCTGGAAACATGTTACACAGCATTACATTGCTAAACCTTAATGCATTCACCCTGTGTATTATAACCATATTAGCATGTCCCTGCATTGATGTTATGGATGACAGGGATGTGGCACAGGTATCATCATATGCACAGGGTGTGTTGTGGGTTTGCCAGAGACCTACGCTGAGCCACTTGGTTGACATCATGTGTATGTGTGTTAGGGGGGTTTGTTATCAATTGGGCTGTGCAGATGTGGTGTGTGTAGGTATGGAGGTGCCCTAGCTGTGTTGGTGATGTGTATGTATGCACACAGTTCTGTCATGTGGCTGCCCTATACAGGGGTTTGTTGGACAGCTGCAGACCATACATGGCAGGGTATACAGTTCACCATGGCCCGCCACGGACATGAGAAATATGCCTGCTAGGGGTTCCATGGGCATTACCAGGTAGAAGCCCAGATATGGTACTCTCCCCTGATGATGACAAATGTCAGCTGGATCTAGGTCCCTGTTGGGACTGGACAAGACCAAGTGCACATGGCCTGCTGTGTTGTGGTGTGGATAGCAAGCACCCACCCTGCAGTCCAGGTGCTGGTACTGCCACTACAGGAGTGGCTGTGACTTGTTGGACATCCACATAGACCTCCACCTGTTGGTGTTGCTGACCTACGTCCATGTGGCTGTCACCCTACTCCCACCATATGCTCTAACACAGACATAGCATGGTTGAGGATTACCACCATCTTACCCAACCGTCTATCCAGGACCTTTGCAAAATAACTGTAGGCACCAGCAAGATTGCGGATGTCAAGTACAGCAGAATGAGTAGCCCTGTGGAGCCTCAAACTTTGTCTGGTATACTGTTCCATATGTGCCTGTGCTTCCATGATGGCCCAAAACATGCATCTGGTAACACCTGCTGTGGCACTTCTGCCAGGCGTATGATGGCCAGCAGCCCTCCTATGAGCACCCATGTACATCTGCCTGTGTGGTACCTCACCGGTCATTCGGTTATAGCTGCTGTGTACAGACACACTTGCCATAGTCACCAGTGTCTGTCCTCTCCCATGCCACCACCTGCCAACTGTTCCTCATCTATGACCACTGGTGATGGGGTATGTATAGGCGTTGTGACTGTGTGCAGGGATAGGGTGGATAAAAGCAGGATGTCAACCGATGGCACAGCTTCAGCTATCATCATTGTCAGAGTCTGTATGGATTCCAACGAAGTATACAACAAAGTAAGTAACCCCAGATGTAGAGTCCTGTCCAACGAAACCACCACAGCTCAGACATCAGGAAAATGTATGTTTATTGAGACAACTGAATTAAAACTCCAACGGAAAAGAAACTCCAAACAGTAAAACTGTTATTCTGGTTAAGCGCTTTCATCTGCAACACAACAGACTTCCTCAGAACCAGTCATACTAATAAAATTAACCTATTTAAAAACATTTTTGGCGCCAAAAAATGGCTAATTCGCTTAAAGGGCTATGAACATTTCCTAATGAAGAATCTACAATGACATAATGTAGATTTTATATAATATAAACAGTACATCTAGTGGCTACTAAAAACACATAGTATTGTGAAATATATTGAATATATTGAATATAAATATTAATTGAACCAACCAAAATAATAAAATACTTATTTGATAATTCCAAATGAATCAATAAATACTGATAGTTCATAATAAATTAATAGTTAATAATAAATTATTAGATGGTTCATGATGAATTGTGTAAAAATATATAAGAATGTAAGAATACATAAAAATCAAATGTTCCAAATACTTGTACATAGATATAATACATAGAGCTCCTAATATTTAAGTACCTAAAATGCTAAAAAATAATAAATACTAAAGACTGTATTGTGCCTATGTCTAATACAGTCCTATACCATAGTCCTATGTGTGTCATAAAAATCGTGAACATTGCTACGTAACAAAAGTACATAGGAACTAATAAGTAGATATATAATCAAATATTGTGAACACTAAAATACTAAAATACTATTAAATACTAATAAAATACTTATTAAATACTTGTAAAATACTTGTAAAATATTCAATCAGATGTGAAGTTAGAATTAATATAATATAATATAATATACAAAATGCATGAAATATATATTTTTCAATCCAGCTGTAAGAAAGGTTTAATACTTATAAAATCATTTAACCCAGGGCTAGTTGTGGCATCACATAAAATCTGCCATCTACTTTCCAACAATGACAAATGGACTTTCCAATTGCCTCCACTGGTAACAACTTCTGTTTGGTCAATAATAGTAAATAGGAAACTATGTGTGGGGCCTTTATCAGAAATATGTTTACTGAGAGCGTTGTTGTTGTCTTTCCTTTTTATTTTATATAAATGTTCGTATATCCTGGTTTTGAACTTCCTTTCGGTCTTACCAATATAGTAAGCCGAACAGGATATACATGTTGCTAGGTAAACTACCCTCTGTGTGTTGCAATTCCCTGATTTACTCTGTATACGTGTCTTGGTGACGTTATTTAATCTAATAGTCCAATTGCTATTTATATACTTACATTGGTTACACGAACCACATCAAGTGGTTCCTCTGGTAGATTTTTTATGTACTCTAGAGTGTTCCAATAGATGTTTCAGATTGTAAGATGTCTTATACACACAGTTGGGATAGTTACCTACACAACTACTTACATTTTCTGATAAAGTAAGAATGTCCCAGTGTCTGTGTAGGACTTCCTTAACTATATTAGAATAGGGGTTAAACCTAATCACACATACTTGTTTGTCACTGTGCCTATCTGGTCTATTTTTACTTTTGAAAGGTACACCTAACAGAGGTTGGAATTTATTACCCCACTCTTGTTTAACATAGTCATTGATGTTGTCCAACATATGTTTGGGGTATCCTCTGTTTACGAACATCTCATAAATCACTGCCAATTCCATTTCCATAACTGCTCTGCTAGAGGACATACGGGCAGCCCGTATGCACTGCCCTTTGAACACATTTCTGAAAATGTGTGGGGGGTGGTTACTTTCAAAATTTAGATAATCATTTGAAAAAGTCTCCTTTCTATAGATTTTTGACTCAAAATTTGAGCCATTATTTTTAATATATGTATCTAAATACGGAATACCTTCATATTCAACCCGATAAGTGAATTTTAAAAATTCCGTTGTGTTGTTTATATAGTCTATGAATTTATAAATCTCATCAATTGTTCCATTCCATAGAATAAATAAGTTGTCTAAAAATCTAGTATATAGCACAATCTTGTTAAAAAATTCACTGCTGAATATGTGTTCAGTTTCCCACTCTAGCATGACCAGGTTGGCATAGATCGGGGCACAGGAGGCACCCATGGCAACGCCCCTGGTCTGCCTAAATAGTTCCCCTTGAAATTGGAGATAATTGTGATCAAGTATAAGCCCCATCATATCTACTGTTAAATTAATCCTATCCCAACTTAAAGTGGAATATTTGCACTAACTATTGTGGAAGTATTCTAAGCCTATGTCTTTTGGTATGCATGAAAAGAGGTCAATTACATCCACAGTAAGAAAAATTAAATCCTCATTCCATAAATCAGGGGTGAGTTTTCCCAAGAAATCCCAAGAGTCTTTTGTTAAATGCGTAACATTCTGGTATACATGTTTAATCCAATGGTCTATAGTGACCCCTATATTAAAAGTCTTAGATTTAGAACCAGATATAATAGGTCTAAAAGGTGGTTTTTCTAGACATTTATGGATTTTTGGTATACCTATAATATTTGCCATTTTGGGAAATTCAGCTCTTAGGAATTGGTAAATGTCATTAGAAATACGGTTGTCCAAAAGATATTCCTCTAGGGCGAGGTCAATCCTTTTGTAACCTATGTTCACTTGGTTAATAGAAATTTCTTTGTAATTACCAGATAAGTGTAGAATATTGTGTATTTCACTATTGTAATCTAAGGTGTTAAAAAGTACAATACCTCCACCCTTGTCCGGTTTCATAATTCTTAAATTTTGATTGGCCATCAAGTAATCAAGACATTTCCTCTCATCTGCATTCAAATTATCCTTGTATTTGTTCACATATTCTTTATTAATTCTAATGTTTTTGTATAAATAATATAAGTCTTTACAAACTAATTATTCATAATGAGCTACTTGAGGGTGATAAGCAGGTACAAATACACTTTTCTTAGATAATTTGTTGTTAATTACAATCTTACCCTTTATACTCTCTTTTTCATTAAATTGTAAAGCCAAATTGAGCCTACGACTAAATAGTTTTATTTCTTTAATCGTGTCCACTATGTCGAAACGGCCAGTTGGTATGAATTTCATACCTTTACTAAAAAGGGTGAAAAATTCCTGCTTAACCTCCAGATCCGTATAATTAAAAACATTAAATCCTTTGTAAGTATGTATTATATTGTTAGTAGTGTTCATATCCATAGGTACAGACTTGTCATGTGTTATCCTTAGTGTTGAGTTATCAATGTTCAACAAAACAGGAGACTCAATAAAGTTCAAATCAGTTAACCTAGCCCCAATGGGTTTCACCTCTAATGGTACTGTCTTCTGAATTGTTTGGGTGCTGGGAAGAATCTTCCCCCCTGAAAATTTGTATCATTCCCATTTCTGTCCAACCGGTCAGATCTCTCGTAATCGTGGGTGCCCTTTCTCTTATCATTTGGCCATACATATGCCCTGTTACTTTTATATAATTCCATGTCTCTGTCAATTTTCCTTAATTTCCTGTTGTATATCAACATAACCTTATTCTCCGCTGTTGAGAACTGTTTATGATACAAGTCACTCCATTGTTCAAAACTCACATCTTGAATTATTTCTTCATTTAGGTTTTCAATTTCCTTAGTTAAAACCATAAATTTTTCATCATTGTAATTAATCAACTTTCTCATATAAATAAAACCAAAATCATCAAACATGTTATTAAAATCTGTCATATTAGCATTGTTGTATTCTATGCCCAAAGGAAGTTTAAAGAATCTCAAGCCCTTGGGCACAATTTTTAGGCTTAAACATTGTTTTCGATAAGCACTGTCAGTCTTAATACTCTTCACATGAACCAACTTTTTACCTAACATGAGTATTCTCGTGTTTAAATTGTCACCAGATGTACTAACATTTCTCCCCTTATTATTATAATTAAATCCATCATTTCTAAAAACGTCATTTTTAAAATTAACTTCATCACTCAAAAACATGTCAATAGTGTCCATTCTGTTGCTTTTCTTGAACTCACTTGTTGAGCGTCCCTTAACACCAGGGCCATTTAAATTGTCATTAGAAATAGTAGTGCTACCAAAACACACAGTACCTTTATTTCCATCAACTTTCTTTGCGATGGTAGAATAAGTTTTGATACCTTCACATTGTTTAGGTTTAGTTCCCATTCTGTTTATTTCATTTTCAGAATGAAATAAACTAAAATCGAAGGTGAATTCTGCCTCAGGAGAAAGGTTTATCTCGTTGAGAGCAGACAATTTGCGTGGCAGCTGATCCGTGCACGTCGGTGTAACCTGTTGCTGTCCATTAGGTATTACATCGGAATTATTTGTAGAACGTATATCATTAAGATTCCCTTGAGCTTGTAGTATATCAGCAACAGGAGAACTCTCCGTTACAGTTCCTTGTTTAATCGCGTCAGTTAACTTACTGACCAGTACAAGCAGTTTGCTCACATCTGCTTGCAACGTAGTAACTTCCGAACGAAGTGTGATAAGTTCTTCCTTGTCACATGAAGCCAGGGAAACGTCAGTGGACTCAGCCATCTGGAAAAGACAACTACGAATTCCAACGAAGTATACAACAAAGTAAGTAACCCCAGATGTAGAGACCTGTCCAACGAAACCACCACAGCTCGGACACCAGGAAAATGTATGTTTATTGAGACAACTGAATAAAAACTCCAACGAAAAAGAAACTCCAAACAGTAAAACTGTTATTCTGGTTAAGCGCTTTCATCTGCAACACAACAGACTTCCTCAGAACCAGGCATACTAATAAAATTAACCTATTTAAAAACATTTTGGTGCCAAAAAAATGGCTAATTTGCTTAAAAGGCTATGAACATTTCCTAATGAAGAATCTGCAATGACATAATGTAGATTTTATATAATATAAACAGTACATCTAGTGGCTACTAAAAACACATAGTGTTGTGAAATGTATTGAATATATTGAATATAAATATTAATTGAACCAACCAAAATTGTAAAATACTTATTTGATAATTCCAAATGAATCAATAAATACTGATGGTTCATAATAAATTAATAGTTAATAATAAATTATTAGATGGTTCATAATGAATTGTATGAAAATGTATAAGAATGTAAGAATGACATAAAAATCAAATGTTCAAAATACTTATACATAGATATAATACATAGAGTCTGTATGGACACTAACATCAGCTTGTCTGCAGGAGGGACCCTGACCCACCTCACCACCTGTGAGGGGAAAACAAAAAACTTAATTTAAGGCATGCACATCACTGCTTACCTCTACACACACACACACACACACACACACACACACACACACACACACACACACACACACACACACACACACACACACACACACATACACACACACATGTGCACACACACTTACAGGTGAGGTGGCACAAAGATATTACGCAGACCTCTCATTACCCAACAATCAACATGCATGACATATGGCACTCAACAGCATGCACTACAGCTATACTCAATCCTTGTTACCAACATTATACATCTCTGTGATGCATGAGTTGTGTTAGTAGGTGATGCCCCTTCCCCTGGAACACACTACACCCATGTACACAGTATTGCTGTGCACCTGTTCAGTACCCTGGCATGTACTGTGCACCATACCTCATGAGTGTACACATAACTGCTGAATGTGCATATGTGTGGCAGTTATGTTTGCTCTCTTGCTCACAGCCCCTATGCATTTGTCTGGCACATACCTGGGATGATATGAGGACAGATGTCAATAGTGAATGCCTGACCACTGATTTGCAGATCTCATCATCAGCAGTTCACGTATGAGCAATAAAATCAAATTACACTGACAACCTTCAAAGCTTACTGTGGCTATGAGGTGTGTACACACCCTTATTAACATGCCAGCCTCTTCCATGATATGCAATGGGGCCACAATACTGCATATGTTAACATTACACACACCTGATATGTGACATATGACCTGTGCAACCAAATGCAGTATCAAACTAATGTGTTAGTTGTGCAGATGCTGATTGAGATGCATGCAATATGTGGGTTGCATAAGTGTGCACACCCTTAACATGATGGTTTGTTGCAGCACCTGTTAAGTGAACTACAACAGTCACTATTTCTGGAAGGGGTATACTAGCATGGCCCATCTTCACTTGCCATTATTTGGTCACTCTGCCCTACAAATGTCCCCTGACTCTGCCTGATTGCAAGGTCAGCTCATGTGCACAGCCCTTGGAGGTCACACAGTATCATCACTATTGCTGTGGAGTCAAGGTTATGTCTGTCGCAATTCATGACCTTGACTATGTTCAGATACAGCCATTCTTAGAGAGCTTTGGCTGTATGCTTCATTTCACTATTGTGTTTCAGGATGACACCCCTCCCCATCCTCAGCCTTATTGCAGATGCTTGACAATTATAGGTTACACATGAGTGTGATTTTGCAGTGTTCCAAATTCAGAACACCATGTCTACCAGCCTAGTTCCTGCTAATGAACAGCAAACCTAAAGGTGTACACTGGCACCAGGATGGAACAGATGGGGATGGTAGGCCTGAGGTGGAGTGAGGTGTTGCTTGTGCATTACACATATCTTTATTAATACTGTCTGTAGGTTTTAGCCTTGGTGCTGAACAGGTGCACAGCAATACTGTGTACATGGGTGTAGTGTGTTCCAGGGGAAGGGGCATCACCTACTAACACAACTCATGTGCCACTGTACTAAACCTGCCTAAACCTCTCCTCTACCCAAATTATGCTCTGTCTCCCCTTTTTTTCTTTTAATTAATTCTTCTGTCTTTTCCTTTTTAACAATATATGGCCGTTATGCTCTGTATCTCATTATTTTCCTTCTCTCTCTCACTTATTTGAAAAAAAATATATAAAAAATAATTTATTATTACTTTTTCTTTGTAACTCATTACTACTACTGATCATTAAGCAGCCTCTTTCTCTGTGTAAATTACTGTATATGGCATCAGACTGTATTCCTACTGTTTTTTTTTCTTAGCCATTAAGTGATGCACTTTACCTGTACATTTAACTAGCTTGTATGCCTCATTTTCAATTATGGAATGTACCTCCATGTCATTTTTGAAACTCCAGTTTTCATTGTATTTGATATCTCTTCTTCAAATGATTTCCTATTAACCAGATTTGTCAATTTGTCAGTGTATAATTTCATTTTGTTTATTTCTTTGTAATTTTTTTATGTTAACAGTTTGTGGTGGAGCTTATCTCCCCAGGCCTCTACTGAAAATTGACATATATCCAGTTAGACTAGCCCGGTCAACAAATGTAAAATAAATAATAAATAAATTGGTCTCGGTACACCATTACACATTGCAACACATGCCTTTGGGAGACCTGGTGTTATGCATATGCTACCTGTAGAGAGCCCTGGATGATGTCTCCTGTGGAACAACTCTTCCATCTGATTACCCTAACCCATAGGCCATACTTATGCAGAGTCCAGGCGATTGTTGACAGAGGTACTGCACAGGCAGTACTTGCTAGACATTCCTGCAAGTCAGTGTTGTTGCATGTTTCTGGGCAGCCTCCATGGCCAGTTTGCAACATGTGCTGTCATCTGTCTTGGATGGGCATCTGTTTATTTTCTACATTAATGTTGTCCAATACTTCATAGTCACATATATGATTTTCTGCACTGTTTACCATCGTACATGCAAGGGTGAGGTAAGGCTATGTCTCCTACTCCTGAGTGCTACCTTTTGGATATGGGATCCATTCCATGGTTTGTAATATGTGTGCAAGCCATGGCAGCTTCTGTTGCAAATGAGTGGGCAAATGACATGGACTTACTTCTTGGACACCAGAGCATTACTTGGTGTGACATTGAGGTCCTGTACTTGATGGAAGGTGAGTATTCAAGAAGAGTGAATGCTGTCAGTACCTCAAAAGCTGCTTCCACAATATGTTATTTGGAGTGTGTGCACACATATGCTTCCAGTGTTTGTTAAGGTATGTATTCCCCATATCTGTTGTCCTAACATAGGATTCCATATTACACATTTATTGCTCATGTTAGGATAACATTACAGGTTGTAAAAGGTGTGGAATGTGGTATTGTGATATGCCATTGTGTAGATCTGTAACAGTTGCCATTGTCATAGTGGTATATACACTGATGTAGGCACTTTATAAGGGTAATGTTTCAGACATGTCCCTATTGTAGGTCATTTGTCCCACCATTATGTTCATCTTTGTCCACACATCTTGCAATGACAGGTTGTTTGGTATACTGCAGGACTCTTACATAGCCTTCAGATATGCCACCATGGTGACTACTGTGATGCAGTGCAGTTAACAGCAACAATAAGTGAACATGTTCAGCATGCATTATGGGTAGGTGTGTTAAATGTGCGCATGGTAAATACCATGGCCATAACATGGCTGGTGTACTGGCAAACCTGAACAAAGCAATTCCATACTCACAAGCTACAGGTTGCTGCCCCAGTTGTGTACCAGAGGGACCTACATAGTTGTGTGAGAGATGTAATGTCAGTAGCCACACCTGTGGCATTGGTACAGGGTGAAAGCAGTATTTCAGTACATCAACAGTACAAACCCACAATACTAGAGATTATGCACGTCTGTTCATTACTACACTGCAGCAACAGACTATGTTATCTGACATATGCATGAAGATACTTTACAGATGAAGATGGATAAGCAACAGTGGTCTACTAATGTGCGATGTGGACTTAGCTGCATACTCCTCATCCACTGTGTGGGTAGCACCCACCTCCACAATGCTATTGTCAATTTCTTGGCTTGGCTGGTGGGCAGGTGCACAAAGGCTGGCGACGAGCTTCTCAGCATGTGTTATTGTGGCCTGTATGACATGACCCTCACCTGTGGCTAGCTGGTCCCTCTTAACTGCAGCAGCATGCTGACAGGCGTGGTGGATGAGATCAGTTCAACGATGTTGCACCTGCTAATAACTGCAGTTATGCATGCTGACATCATTTACCCTGTGGACGAGATCATTCCACAGGGTAGTCCTCTCCTGCAGATCATGAGCCATGCATCCAAAGAGGGTTCTGCGATGTTGCACAAGGAAGTTTATTATTATATCATTCTCCTGGGGAGTATAACAGGAGACACTCCCAGGACATGTTACCTGGAATACATAAACAGGAAAAAAGGTCTGAGCATCTCATACTGCAAGGATATAATAGCTGTTAATTGACATCTCTCTCCCCCCACCATATCTGCAACAATAATCTGAACACACAAATCAATGTGTATGTTTACACCAAGCCTACCGTTGGGACATATATCCTATTCTTCAACAAATATTGAAATGTGTTTTTATTTATGTTCCATGTTGAAACACTATCATTGGTGGCCTGTTGCTATCAATGTACCCTGCCTGCCATTACAATGGCCACTGTGGTTCTATATATGCATGTGTTCTGTTTGCTATGCAACTGTACCACATCTGGTGTTTTGGGTTAATGGGAATATCTATGCATGCTGTTATAATTCATCCTGGATTGTGTTGACTATTACAAACCCACATATGTTCTAAAACTGCAACACAATAGCATGTTTGGGAAGGGCGTTCCAAGCAGAACCACCTCTCCCACCCCATCTGGCCATGGCACCAGGCCACAGCACATCTGAGACCCACCCCGGGACCGCCTCATCTGCTGTGCAAGCCATGGCTGCCTCTGTTGCAAGTGAGTGGGCAAATGACATGGACTTACTTCTTGGACACCAGAGCATTACTTGGTGTGACATTGAGGTCCTGTACTTGATGGAAGGTGAGTATTCAAGAAGAGTGAATGCTGTCAGTACCTCAAAAGCTGCTTCCACAATATGTTATTTGGAGTGTGTGCACACATATGCTTCCAGTGTTTGTTAAGGTATGTATTCCCCATATCTGTTGTCCTAACATAGGATTCCATATTACACATTCATTGCTCATGTTAGGATAACATTACAGGTTGTAAAAGGTGTGGAATGTGGTATTGTGATATGCCATTGTGTAGATCTGTAACAGTTGCCATTGTAATAGTGGTATATACACTGTTGTAGGCACTTTATAAGGGAAATGTTTCAGGCATGTCCCTACTGTAGGTCATTTGTCCCACCATTATGTTCATCTTTGTCCACACATCTTGCACTGACAGGTTGTTTTGTATATTGTAGGACTCTTACATAGCCTTCAGATATGCCACCATGGTGACTACTGTGATGCAGTGCAGTTAACAGCAACAATAAGTGAACATGTTCAGCATGCGTTATGGGTAGGTGTGTTGAATGTGCGCATGGCAAATACCATGGCCATAACATGGCTGGTGTATTGGCAAACCTGAACAAAGCATTTCCATACTCACAAGCTACAGATTGCTGCCCCAGTTGTGTACTAGAGGGACCTACATAGTTGTGTGAGAGATGTAATGTCAGTAGCCACACCTGTGGCATTGGTACAGGGTGAAAGCAGTATTTCAGTACATCAACAGTACAAACCCACAATACTAGAGATTATGCACATCTGTTCATTACTACACTGCAGCAACAGACTATGTTATCTGACATATGCATAAAGATACTTTACAGATGAAGATGGATAAGCAACAGTGGTCTACTAATGTGTGCTGTGGACTTAACTGCACACTCCTCATCCATTGTGTGGGTAGCACCCACCTCCACAATGCTATCATCAATTTCTTGGCTTGGATGGTGGGCGGGTGCACCAAGGCTGGCGAGGAGCTTCTCAGCATGTGTTATTGTGGCCTGGATGGCATGACCCCCACCTGCGGCTAGCTGGTCCCTCTTAACTACAGCAGCACGCTGACGGGCGTGGCGGATGAGATCAGTTCAACGATGTTGCACCTGCTAATAACTGTGTTTATGCATGCCGACATCATTTACCTTGTGGATGAGATCATTCCACAGGGCAGTCCTCTCCTGCAGATCATGGGCCATGCATCCAAAGAGGGTTCTGCGATGTTGCACAAGGAAGTTTATTATTATATCATTCTCCTGGGGAGTATAACAGGAAACACTTCCGGGACATGTTACCTGGAAGACATAAACAGGAAAAAAGGTCTGAGGATCTCATACTGCAAGAATATAATAGCTGTTAATTGACATCTCCCCCCCCACCATATCTGCAACAAAAATCTGAACACACAAATCAATGTGTATGTTTACACCACGCCTACCATTTGGGCATATATCCTATTCTTCAACAAATATTGAAATGTGTTTTTATTCATGTTCCATGTTGAAACACTATTATTGGTGGCCTGTTGCTATCAATGTAACCTGCATGCCATTGCAATGGCCACTGTGGTTCCATATATGCATGTGTTCTGTTTGCTATACAACTGTACCAAATCTGGTGTTTTGGGTTAATGGGAATATCTATGCATGCTGTTATAACTCATCCTGGATTGTGTTGACTATTACAAACCCACATATGTTCTAAAACTGCAACACAATAGCATGTTTTGGAAGGGTGTTCCCAGCAGAACCACCTCTCCCACCCCATCTGGCCATGGCACCAGGCCACAGCACGTCTGAGACCCACCCCGGGACTGCCTCATCTGCTGGTCCTGCACTACCTTTGGGTGGAACCACCTCAGGGGATGTGGCACGTCCCCCCTCTGGGAGCGGGCACAGACAGGATACTGTCACCTGAAGTCAGGTCCAGAGTCTGGTGCACAGGGAGCTCCGCAGAGAATTGGGGGATCTGTTACAACAGCTTGAAGCCCTAGTGGCATAATTAGAGGGTTAGCCTGCCCCTCCTGCTCAGCCCCCAGCACAGCCACCTTCATGGCCGTGAAGGCGGAGTGGTGACTGCCCATGGGTGGGGACCTCAGTCCCACTGTTTCCATTTGAGGGATCATGAACTTCCAATTTACAAACACCCCTCCCCATCCAATGTGTTTAACCCACACACATGTGTCATATTATGCCCCTGTATGCTGTCTTGTCTGTCTTCCAAACCAACCTACCTCCCCAAATATACCTACTATCCTTCCCCAACATCCCACTCTCACCTTAACAAAAAAAGAGCAATCTGTTCCCAAAAAAACTTTCACACCATACATAACTGCCCATTTTGCAAAGGCTTACAACTGCGTATAGGTGCTTTAATCACTCTGTATCCAACAGCCCTTGTTCTGGCCAGAAAAATAAATTTTCAGCCCTTGCAACTGTCTAACCCAGCCATCTGAGCTGCATATATGTGTGATGTTTTCTCAAACATATACTGCATCACAGTCATTCAACAGTAGGGACTATATATGTATATATATATATATATATATATATATATATATATATATATATATATATATATATATATATATAGATATACAGTGTATTCAGACATCAGATCCACACTCTGAACCTCCTTCCTCCACAGCTGAAATGTTCTGCCTTGCTACAAAACAGAGCCTCACATGTGGACACAGCGTAGCATTAGTGGGGGGATATATAGGGACAGATCATAGATATGCCTATTAAAAACCTATGAAGTTTGTGCATGATACATTTCATATTACCATGACTGTTCTGAAGATGGTGGGGTCTGAAACTTATGTGTCTATCATGACATCATTACTTCCACCTTCAGCTATTTGCCAGACTAATATAGATGCTTGGAGGAATAGAACAAACACTATGATGGCTTAAACCTTGACAATCTGTGCAGATCTGCACAGTTGACAGGTATGGCCTACTGCCCATAGGGCCAGATGCTATGTCCATAGCAGTTGTTTAGCAGGACATCATTACTGCAAGTTTTGATGGCACTTATAAATCTTTCAACATCATCTATCCCATTATTACAGACCAAATACTACATTCAATTACATGCTGACATATTTCACATACCTGTTTTATTATTGTGCTCTCTTCTGTGTACCAGTTGGATGTCTTCCTTGTTTGTTTTTTTTTTTTGGTTTTTGTAGTATTTTTGTTTTTTAGTATTATTTTTGTTTTTGTTTTGTTTTGTTTTGTTTTTATTTCTCTCTCTCTCTCTATCTCTCTTATCACTACAGGGATCAAGCTGGTTTGAATAGGTTGCAGCATGGCTTTTATAGGTGATGCTTATGATCAAGTGATGGTTTCTGCACCAATTAGTGTTTCCCACTTGCTAATTGCATGCAACCAGCTGTGTGGTACGTCCAATAGCCAATGTCATAGCAACCCACTACTATAAAAGACTACATCATGTGGACATTGTCCCTTTACCTTTCCTGTATGGAATACATACTTCCTGTGTGTGGGCAGCAGTGTTACAGACAGCAGGTAGCAAATACTTCTCACAACAGGACTTGTGGACACAGGCCATCTACATGTTTGTATAAGGTTCCAGACCTAGAGACAGTGTGTCAGTATTGCTGTTATATGCATTGAATACTACTAGTTTTACAGGGTTTGTGTGTACATGCTAGTTTTGCATGGAATGCAGTCTGTCTGCATAGCTCTCAACTGTGGGCCTATCCACATGATGGTCAGAGGATTGGTTGTTAAGTTTTGTCTGTTCACCACACAGGTCTTGTCTCTGACATATCAGTGCCATTCTCGCTGTTGATTGCTATCAGTACATGGCAACGTCCATTTGTGTTTCTGACTTCATATTCCTGAGTAAAGGTATGTTGCAACCAGTCTTGTAACACCAGCAACTTTTGCAGTGTATAACAGCAATATTTCAAACATGCCATGTGTTTCAGCCTCTGTCCTCCACCTATATACCAGGCTTTATCCAGATGCCATGCAATAAGACTTTGTTAGGTAATGGCCTATCATTATTTAGTGCTGGCATTCCTGCTATCTTTCCAGTGATGTTGTGGACTCCCACACAAATTGTGGGGTAGGGTATATATATATTAGGGCTACAGCTGGACAAAACGTGTGTGCCCCTGTACAGTCCGGAGGTCAATGTATGGAGAACACTGTTATATGCTCTTGTAAGACATTTTATGGGGGAGGGGTATTAAATATTTTTAACCTAGGCTGTTACAACATGTGAGGGATATCAATAGTAAAAAACATTAAAGCATATGGCTGTACATTTTCATATGTTTCAGCATGGGAACAGTGATGGGCTAGAGCTTAATGTCTTGCACACAGTTCTGTTTGTCAGTGTGATACAGACATTTTAAGTTAAGCATTGTTATGTAACAGATACATTTACATTGTGACAACTAATAATTTTCCCCCTTGGGGTTTAGTACAGAGTGTAATTTGAGGCTGCTGAACTACATCTGTAATTAAGTGTTGATTGATTCTTATCTTCAATGTAAGTGTGTTTTTTACTGTTGTACTACTTGAAGTCTTTAGCCTAGACAGTAAAGTATGTTATGTTTTGCAGATTACTGTGCCATATGTTTTGTTTGAGAGTTGAATTAATCAGTTATTATGTATTTCAAACACCTAACTGCTGTAAGAAATGGCATAAACTACTGAAAGGAAGCCAATCTTGTGGTCCCCTGTCATAAACCAACTGTACAACAGAAGGAAGAAATGGTTGCAAAAGAGAGTAAAATCCCATGAGTGGAGGAGCTCCCTGGTCAACCTCAGTAAGAAGCTGAAATCCCTTATAAGATCCTCCAAAGCTAGCTATGAAAACAAAATTGCCACTAATTCTAAGGACAACCACAAAGCATTCTATAGCTATGTCAAGAATCTCGATGGCAACACCCAGATCTGCTCTGAGTTACAGCACAAAGGCATGAAAATTACAGAACCAACTGATATTGCAACATCCTGGCAAATAGGTTCAGTGCTAACTTTACCCCTCTCTCATCTCCTAAAGGGCCCATATCTATACAGGAAGAATACAGAGTCCCTGTAATCACAATTACACAGGTAAAAGCTGCACTTTCTAAAGCCAGAAACACAGCATCCATGGGACTGGACAACATCCCAGGCTGCGTCTTACATGAACTTCAGAATGAACTGGTTCCCCACTTAAGCACCATGTTCAATAATATCCATTGAATGGTGCACAGCAACAGTTATCCCACTCCACAAAGGTGGGGCCACCACTCATTCTGGAAATTATCGACCTATTAGCCAGATGAGCCTGGTCTGCAAGGCCATGGAACGTATCATCATGTAACTCATAAACAAAGACATTGCTAACCTCCAAATTCTGGATCCCACCCAGTTCAGGTTTGTGAAATGCAGATCATGCCTCCTGAACCTGATTGACTTCTTTGAGGCAGTCACCAAAGCCGTAGATGAGGGTAATGTGGTTCACACAGCCTATCTTGACCTTGCCAAGGCTTTCAACACCATCCCCCATTCTGGAATTGTAGATAAACTCACTAAACTAGGTATAAATCCCTACGTCACAAGATGGGTTGCCAACTGGCTCACTGACAGAACCCAGACTGTAAAAGCTGCAGACTCCAGATCTGATCTCAAAGCAGTGACAAGTGGAGTACCACAGGGTTCCATCCTGGGACCTCTCCTGTTTGCTATCTACTTCTCTGAAGTACAGTCTAACACAGAAACCCTCTGGTTAATGAAGTTCACAGATGACTGCAAACTAGGAGCCATAGTCAAGTCCCCAAATGATGTGGACATCCTACAGAAGGGCCTTGCTGAGACAGATGCCTGGTGTCAGAGCCATGGCCTCAAGCTTAATGCCAAAAATTGCAGTGTCACTCCCTTTGGTAAAAGTCTGTACCCATGAACTACCACATAGGCAGCAATCTAAATAACACCGAATGCATGATAAGAGACCTTGGGACCCAGGTGGACAGTAGTCTCTCCTTTGATAGTCACATCAACACAGTAGTCAGGAAGTCCTTCTATGTCGTACACCTCATTACAAAAGGGTTCTCATCCAGGAAAAAAGAGGTCATTGTTCCCCTCTAGTCAACACTCATTAGACCCATTATAGAGTACAATGCCCCTTTCGGAACGTACCACACAAGACATCTGCAGCAGCTGGAAAGGCCACAGAAGTACCACACAAAGAGGATTACTAGCCTCAAACAAATGTCCTACACTGACCGCCTCAAAAAACTCCAGTTTTACTCCGTAGCATATCGCCTACTCCGAGGTGATCTCTGCCTAGCATATAAAGCTATGTCAAACCCAGATGTGTTGGACATGCTACACCTAAAGAAATCCCAATCCCTCCGAGCTACATGCTCTAGGAACCTAAACCTTTTCACCACAATAAACAGGACATGCTGGAGGGATAGATTCCTGTCCCAGAGACTTCCCATACTCTGGAACAGGCTACCCATCTATGTCAAGCAAAGTTCTTCATTAGCACTCTTCAAGAAAAATCTTGATGAGTGGATGGGAAATAGGAAATAAACCCTGATGATCATTTCTGTGCCTCTGTTCGACAGTGGCACAGGAAAATGACTTTCTTGGGTGGTGTAAGCCAGGGAACCTTGTTGGCTAGGCTTACGTAGGCCCTTGGGCCAATAGTCTAGTACCTACCTATGAACCTATGAACCTATAAATAGTACACAAATAAATATTTCTATGTATGCAAACTTGTGTGTGGTGTCATTTCCTTTGCTTTCTGTGTGGGTATATGTTTCATGCAATAATTCTCATTTGTAGGAAAGAATCAGACTCTGGCCATTTGAAAAGGTGGCAACTGTAGCAATAATGGCTGTTTGATATGCTGTGCACCCTCTATATATAATCTTTATATATATATCTATAAGTAGGTATATATTTATATGTGTATGCATGTGTTTATACACACATATATATATATATATATATATATATATATATATGTGTGTGTGTATGTATTGTTGGAAAGTTTACTGCTTCCACATTGTACATTCCCTGTGGTAGACTGACTGTCCTGTATATGTGTGTATGTATATATATATATATATATATATATATATATATATATATATATATATATATATATATATATATATATACATATACGTATATATATATATATATATATATATATCTATATATATCAACCAAAAAACCAAATGTGGAAGGAGCTGTTGCCACTCAATCGTGGATGTAAAATGACCACAATATTCCCAACAGTTGTACTGGCAGAAATAGTAAAATATTCCAATACGAAACAAGTGTAGAAAGGATCCTCTGGTAGGCCCTTATCAGATGATATATCAAAAAGACTCTAGCATTAAGAACAAGTTTATTATGAGCGCTTTCGCGGTGAACCACACCGCTTCTTCAGATATTTAAAAATGATAAAATCAAAAGACTTTATATAGCATTGCAGGTTCAAATACAACCAATAAAACATTTCTTAAAAAACATGTGGTACTTAGACCAGAGCCTTTGCCCCTCCCCATTAGGCTCAAACTAACGAGCAATTACACAAGCAATGATCCTCTAATTAAAAAACTTGTGGTTAAAAAGCTCATAGAAACTTGACAATAGAACTAGTTCAAGCATTCAAATCTTAGTGGCCTAAGACTGTGTAAACTGCATCTCTGTCACCATATTGCTTGCAAACACAAAACTTGGATGAAAAAATGGCAAAAGGATGCATAACATATTTTATATATTTCACCTCACTTTCTGTCCCAGGCACTGGAGTTCAAAACATCACAGAGTCTCACTAAATCAAACATTAATCCCAAATGTCACATGTGTATGAAAATGCAGTCGGTCATATTCAAAAAAGAATATAACTCAATGCTACCTTAATAACCTCAACGCAAAAAGCATCTGAGGCTCCCTTTCATGCATGGCGTGCCAGAAAACTCACTGTTATAAGTCCCATAGGTCACAGATAAACTACTGTGTATGGAGGAAGCATAGAATTGTATTGAAAACAGGGACATATTCCCTTACTACCCTGGTCAACTCCGTTTAAAAAATACTGAAATCAAAACAACAAAAACTCGAGTCACCGCTACCTGCGGTGAACTCAAAGAGAACACCATACTGGCTCTGCACCCATGCGTAAATCACGTCGCTGACGCTATATGTACATGCGTCAAAGCGGCGTATCAAACATAACCGCAAAACAGCATGCAA